>NC_039358.1:199882265-200066291 GCF_003573695.1 Papaver somniferum | reverse complement strand
TCTTAGCAAAAAAAAAAAAAAAAGTTATTGTACTTTTCCATGGATCCTAATTGTGAATGGTTACAAATTAGTTCAAAATGTTTGTCCATACTAATTTTATTAATGATATATTGTACAATTTCGCATGCTATTAATATGAATGGTTCATCTCATCTCTTAGCATGTTTGAATCTCATTCTTTCATATGTTTCATAATTTTTGGTTCTGAAACAACCCTGGTGTCGTTCTACTTATGTTCACTATATATTGGTTAGACCTTTTCAGAGAACCCACGCAATTAATGAATAAAAAGGAAGGAAAATACCCGATAAGAATATAAGATGTTGGAGGAGACTAAGAGAGAGTTTCAAAATTTTCAAATCCATGCTTCCGGTAGAAATAAAAGCGTTTCGTGCCCATCAAAAGAAAGTGATACCAACCATTTATGTAACCAGTGGATGTTTTAGAAAAATATCATAGTTTATTTTAATCATATTGGAGACATAAACTCTAGTGTTATTAGGGTTGTTGTTGTTGTTTGTATTTCTGTTTCCAGTTGTGTATTTTACTTTGCAATTTATAAGGAAGAATTTCATCCGTAAGACATTTACAATTTTTGAAAGAATGTTAAACT
This sequence comes from Papaver somniferum, assembly GCF_003573695.1. Classification (NCBI taxonomy): domain Eukaryota; kingdom Viridiplantae; phylum Streptophyta; class Magnoliopsida; order Ranunculales; family Papaveraceae; genus Papaver; species Papaver somniferum. Next base: position 200,065,678 of record NC_039358.1, on the reverse strand, counting down.
ACAAAAAAATCATCAAACCAGTGATGCAGGCTTCAATGGATCGTTCTTTTCCCTATCCGAATGAGCACAAGAACCTTCAAGGTGTTGACCAATGTTAGCTACGTCCTCATTGTGGTAAGATTTGCAAACGAAGTAAATGACCACTTGAATTACTAGAGTAAAATGAATCAAAACAATCGTCAAAAAATAACAAGCAATTCCGATCAATACTTTTCCTGCCACATTCGTCATCTTCTTATAAACCATGAGTAAAACAAAGGTGGAACCTAAACCTGCAAATACAGTTCCAAGCACCAGAAAAACTCCATAAGAAACCACTGTCTTTCCCCAAATCAGTTTCATACTTTTCATCAAGGCTTTTCTGCCATAATCCATTTCCAATACGGAAATCACCGTACCGATGCTCCAAACAAGGATCAAGTAAACTAATCCAGCAAAGAACGGTACGGATATAAAACTAATAACTAACAAGTTTTTCACCCTTGGAATGTAGACTTCAAATCCATTCTGGCTAATGAAAAACCAAAAATACAATAAAGCCACCACCGTGGTGTACACAAGCACGACCACAAACCACCACAAAAAGGTGATCATAAGTCTTCCCCAGACTTTAGGGAACACACCAATAGCTTTCTTGAAGGTGATATCTTTAGTCGTATAGAAACAGGCGACAACGTAGGCCACAGATGAAGTTGAAAAGATCGATAAACCGAGAACAAATACCATGTAAACGAATCTATTGATGATAGAACAAACCATCCATATGGTTTTGTCATCGTCTCTAAAGTAAGTCTTCTTACGAATGAAGTTTGAAATCGGAATTTCAGACAAGGAAAGAATAGTTAGAGGAAGAAGTATAGCTAGAGTGATTTGTGACAGGGTCTTGTTCCATGAGACTGTTATCCTGTAAGCTTCCTTGTATATACCGAAAAATTCCATGGACTTATCCACTTCAACACCAACTACTTGTTCCCTGTTCATGGCTATGTAATTTCTTGCTTGCCAGAGACAGAGAGATTGAAATGAACAAAAGAAAAGCACAAGCGGTGAGAAATAGATGAAAATATACACTGACTGAAATGGAGAGACTATATATACAAAATGAGGAGTTTACTTGGACTTTGAACTGTCAATTGGCCCCGCCATTCCCCAGTTAGCAGCGGCCGCCTCCTCCTGGACCGCACTGGAAAACGTAATGTTTTAATTAAGAAAGTTCAACTATAACAAGATTTCGTTTTCCAATTGTACACATGGTTAAGATTAATGACTAGACCTGGTCTGTATTGGAATCATTAGAAGAATCCTAACACATATGGTTTAATAATCTAGTAAAACCTTTGACTAAATACTGAATTTAGACGTAACCGAAGGGTTTTCGTGCTAATGTCAAAGTAGGTCGGAACTCGGGCAAATGCAAGGTTACCTGCTCAAATAAATAATTATTTTTTATTTTGTTTCTTTTTTATGATACGGCACAGCAGTGCCATTTCACTATTCTACTTAAAAAATTGGAGGCCTAACAGGTCAAACATTTTATAAACGAAGAAGACTTGGTCAATCCAGCAACTCCACTTGTTTTCTGGAAAGTCCGCCAAACCAACAACTACCAACAAAATTCTGTATCTCTCTCTTCCTGAAATTTCCATCTCCCAATATTTTATTTTCTGATTATCAATAGTAAGCAGAAGAATTAACCACTAAACAATCTCTCCAAATATGGTTATCATCATCTAATCCAAGGTACTAATTTCATTGACTCTCCACTTTCTCAGCTCTAAATTTAGCTTTTCTTTATTCAAAAATTTAGATTTCTTAAACCAAAACAAAATTATCCACAATTTAGTTTCTTGTTGTTTTTGTAACCTCATCTCTAATTCTCTGCATTTGAAGGTCTTTTCAATCAATTTCTCTTGAATATTTTGTTGAAATTTTTATGAAGTACATGTAGATCAAGAACTTGCATCATCTAAGGCAGACAGATTGGAGGAAGAACTGGATAAGTTACGTCAGGAAAAAACTAGGCTCCGAAGTGAGTTGAAGTTAGCTACTGAAGCAGAAGAGAAAAGCAGGACGGCGATGGATGAACTTGCATTAGTTGTGATTGAAGTTTCAAAAGAAAACAATGAAACTAAGGAGAAGCTCAGCTCTACCCAATCCGAGCTCAAAGATGCAAGAGAAGAAGTCGAAGGATTAAAGAAGGCGTTGAAGAATACTGAGGATATGTTTCAAGGGATGTTGGATGAAGTCAAGAAAGAAAGAGACAGGCTTAAAGATGAAGCTGAAAGGCTGAAAATTGAAGCTGACGAATCGATATCGTCTTCCAATGAAAGAGAACTTGGGTTTGTCAACTGCATCAAGAGGGCTGAAGAAGAGAGTAATGCCTTAAAAAGAGAGAAAATTAAACTGGAAGAATCAGCGAAATCCGCGGAAAGTATAGCACTGAAAACAAGGGATGAGAATTGCAAGCTAAGGGACATACTGAAGCAAGCCATAAATGAGTCGACAGTTGCAAAGGAAGGTGCAGAGATTGCTCGAGCCGAAAACACCAATTTAAAAGACGAACTATTGGAGAAAGATTATATCTTGCAGAGTCTTGCTAAAGAAAACGAGGCCCTTAGAATCAAGGAAGCTGCAGCACATGAGAATATCAGGGAGTTGAAGAGGTTGTTAAACTCTTCTGCATCATCGACAATGGAAACGAAGACGACGGAGGAGAAACAACATCTTGGAGAAGTACTGAAAGAAGTACAAAACTCAAACTCTGTCCTTAAGGAACATTCATATAGTAAGAAACTAACTGAAGTTCTTTCTGTGAAACTAGAGGAAGTGAAAGCCCCACATAGCAACTACCACAAGACCACCATGGATGTAGAAGAGGACCCTGAAAAGGAAGAAATGCTCAAAGGTTCGATATTCGACGTGGCGGATTCACCAGTTGCACCACCAAACCATAACCACCACCATAAAACGCCACCTTCGAAAACACCACCTTCGAGAACACCGTCCTCGACTTTTGTGGATGACGGAGAAATGTTAACCCTGGAAGATTTAGAGAATCTAGATGGGAGTCAACTCGATGATATGGACGGCGATAGGAGCTCACAGAGAAAGAAGAAAGCGCTGTTACGGCGATTTGGTGATCTTATTAGGAAAACTAGCTTCCACAGGAGGGAACCATCCATTGGTTAAGTGCGTGTAAGTTTAGCTAGCTAGCTCTCTCTTTTATGGCATATACCTTTAATATATCCCAACCCATTACAGGGGGATTGTATAGCTTTTGTTTGCCTGAATTCTGGAGATTGAAACTTATACGTATAGTTTGTACATTTCATTATGTAATCGAGTGAAAATTATATGAATATGTAGTCTAAGCATTGCCTAACTGTTGGGGCAATGCGGAAATGTGATGGTTTATGGAAATGATTTTGGAAGGGAGGTTGGTTAATTGAAAGTGAGGCTTTGATTAATTTTGGAAATGAAAATGTATACACGGGAATTTAGTGTAGCTCTTTGGCTCACTATGTTTACAATATAGCAGTCACTTGAGTTGCTTACTGACTAGCTCTCACTCTAACTTCAGTCACTTGAGTTTTGGATGCTTTACAAAATGACCCAGGCTTGCCTATTTATAGGCATTGTACACCGACCACTAAGAATCATCTAGACACAGAAAAAACTAGAGCTAAGTGACCGACCAAGGGGAGAAAATTCTAGAGACTGAATTCTCTGGATAACACGTGAGTGAAAAAGGCCTTGAAGACTCTAGAGCCTGAATACTATAGACTTTACTGGGCTTTGCTTAGTGTAGATGATATGTCTTCTTTGACCGTCCAAGTATCTAGATTATTCTAGATTAAATCACAAATTAACTATTAGTTTTAACACCCCCTTTTAATTTGTGATGTTGAGACGGTCTCTAAAATGATTGAACTTATCTACCGTGACTGCTTTTGTGAATATGTCAGCATTCTGTTCTTGTGTCGGACAGAATTGGAGTTCGATTTCTTTATTTTCCACTAATTCTCTGATGAAGTGGTGTCGTAGCTCTATGTGCTTCGTCTTTCCGTGGAAGACTGGATTTTTTGTCATTGCAATTGTAGACATGTTGTCACAGTAGATAGTTGTCGGCTGCTTTTGCCTTTGTTGTATGTCAGTCATTATTCTTCTCAACCATACTGCTTCACATGCTTCACTTGTTGATGTTATGTACTCTGCTTCGGCTGACGATAGTGCCACCGTACTTTTTTTTTTAGAACTCCAAGAGATAACTTTTGTTCCCATACAAAAAACATAGCCTGATGTGCTCTTTCGGTCTTCAATAGAACCTTCCCAATCGATATCTGTGAAGCCAATTAAATCATTATCTTTTTCTCTTGTATACTTGATGCCAAAATCCTTCGTTCCCTTGATATACCGAAGAATTCTCTTTGTGGCGGCATAGTGTAATTTGCTTGGCTCGCTCATAAACCGAGAAACAATGCTGGTTGCATTGACGATGTCTGGCCTTGTATTTGTTAAGTAGATCAGTGAGCCGACTAGACTTCTGAATAAGGTTGGATCAACTTTTGTCGCTCCATCATTTTTTACCAATTTCTCATTGGTACCCATTGGAGTTGCAATTGGTTTGCAATCCATCATGTTGAACCTTTTCAGTAAGTCTTCTGCATATTTTTCTTGGGAAATGAATATTCCTTCTGGAGATTGTTTTACTTGAATACCAAGAAAATATCGCATAAGTCCTAAGTCTGTCATCTCATATTCTTTCATCTCCTTCTTAAATTTTTCTGTCATCTCTTGTTTTGTACTGACATAAATTAAATCATCAACATAGAGACAGACAATTAGGAAGTACGTACCTTGTTTTCTGATGTAGAGTGATGGCTCACTTGGACTTTTCTCAAATCCATTATCTCGAAAATACTTGTCGATTTTGCTGTTCCATGCACGCGGTGCTTGCTTAACACCGTATAGTGCTTTGCGGAGACGATATACCATTTTTTCTTTTCCTTCTCGGATATATCCTTGAGGTTGTTCAACGTACACCTCTTCTTCAAGTTCTCCGTTTAGGAACGCCGACTTCACGTCTAATTGGTAGACTTTCATTTTGAGTTGAGCTGCCAAAGCTAACACCATCCGGATTGTTTCCATGCGAGCGACTGGGGCAAATGTCTCGTTGTAGTCAATTCCTGGTTGCTGAGAATATCCTTTTGCAACTAGCCTTGCTTTGTGCTTTTGAATTGACCCATCTTCATTATATATTGTCTTGTAGACCCATTTCAGACCAATTATTTCTTTGTCAATTGGCTGATTAACGAGCTCCCATGTCTTATTTTTCTCGATTACTCGCATTTCTTTGTCCATGGCTTTTCTCCATTTTTCTTCTTTTGCCGCTTCCTCATATTTTTGAGGTTCTAGTGCTATAAAAGCACAATTAGATACATTATAAATATCTCTTAGGGAACGCACCTTTCTAGATGGGGCACTTGATTCAGATGAACTTGGACTTTGTTGTGTTGGACTAGGAGATCTCGGGCTTGCTGGTGGAGTGTTTTCTTCTTGGTGTGACAGATCTGGCTCTTCTTCGATGAGTAGTGGAGACTCGTGGTTATCTGTTTCATCATTCCAATCCCAAGCTTTGAATTCATCAAAGATTACATCTCTTGATATTACCAGTTCCTTTGTATATGGCTTTAGAAGTCTATAGGCTTTAGACTCCTCGCTATATCCGATGAATATTAGCTTTTCTCCTTTTTCATCAAACTTTTCTCTGTGTTAAGATGGAATATGTGAATATGCAACGAAACCAAAAATTCTGAAAGAAGTTACCTCGGGCATTTTCTTATGCCACGCCTCGTATGGAGTTTTGTTGTGAACACTTTTTTGGATTTTTTTTTTTTTTTTTTTTTTTTTTTTTTTTTTTTTTTTTTTTTTTTTTTTTTTTTTTTTTTTGGTTTTTTTTTTTTTTTTTTTTATTTTTTTTTTTTTTGGTGGAGAGCGATTAAGGATGTAGACTGCTGTTGACTGCTTCCGCCCAGTAGGTGTTGGGTAGCTTCCTTGCTTTTAGCATACTGCGAGCCATTTCCACGATCGTACGATTTTTTCCTTTCCGCGACACCGTTTTTGTTGTGGAGTGTATCGGACTGAGCTCCTTTTAATACCGTTTTCTTTGCAGTAGTTGATAAACTCATTTGAGGTAAATTCTCCACCACGGTCTGTACGGAAAACTTTAGTTGGTGACCACTTTGCTTCTCTGCCAGCCTTGAACTCTAGGAATTTAGGGAATGCCTCGGACTTTTGCTCGAGAATATACACCCACATCATCCTGGTATAATCATCCACGAATAGGAGAAAATATCTTCTGTTGTTGAGTGAAGTTGTTCTTGTCGGACCGCAGATATCGGCGCGCACCAATTCGAGGGGCCTTCTTGCTCTCCACGATTTGTTTTTGAATGGAAGTCTATGGAACTTCCCAAGAATACAACCTTCACATATTTTATCTCCACCGTTGATATTAGGAAGACCAATTACCATGTTCTTTGATTTTAGAACCTTCAAGGATCGGTAGTTGAGATGTCCGTATCTCATACGCCATAGCTTGCATTCATCTATACGATTGGTACTCATTGCACAATTTTCAATTGATGGCATAGATAAAGGAAAGACAAAATTTCCTGACATTTTTACTTTTGCCACCAATTTTTTATTAATTTTATCAGAAATTGTGCATTCTCCGTCTTCGAAATGTAGTAAGTACCCTTTTCTTATAAGTTGTCCAACACTTAATAAATTTTGAGCTAGGCCAGGAACATAAAGAACATCAGATATGTATCGAGTTTTACCTGACCTTGTACGTACGGATATGACTCCTCTTCCTTCAACATTCTGGAACTTTCCATCTCCGATCTTGACCGGTGGAATCTCTTGCTCCTCCAATTTTACGAAATATTCTTTGTTTCCTGTCATATGGCTGCTGCATCCTCTGTCGACATACCATATACCTTGCGCTTCTTGTTGCGAGGTGCGGCAGGAATAAAATACTTGATTTTGAGAATCATTTTTCTCGAAATAGTTGGCTTCATTATTTTTAAGCCAACAATATTTTTCCATGTGATTTAAGTTATCACATTTGGTGCACTTGTACTTGCAATTTTCTTTTGCATGGCCAAACTTTTTGCAAACACTGCATCAGAGTTTTGAGGAGTAATTTTTTCCGTATCTTTGGTTGTTGTTTCTATACCTCCTTTTCCTCTTACACGTCCGCGGTAGAAATTTTTGGGCCCTTGATTTGATGTCGACCCTTTCTCGTGAGGTGATGTTGATGACGATCCCCCTCTAGAGCTTTCTTTTCTGGCTTCCGTATTTTTCTTTTCACTGAAATTTATTTTTGATTGAAACGCCTGCTCCAACGGTTGCTCCGCGAACCTATTTATCCTTTTCTCGTGCGCCTCGAGTGAACCCATTAATTCGTGTACCGAGAGAGTCGATAAATTTTTGGACTCTTCAATGGCAGCGACGATGTGGTCGAATTTGAACGGTAAGCTCCTTAAAATCTTTTCTACAACTCTTTTATTTTCTATGGTATCTCCATAACTACTAATTTGATTTACTATACCAGTAACTCTTGAAAAGAAATTCTGGATAGTTTCATTTTCTTTCATAAGTAGATTATCAAAATCTCGCCATAAGTTTTGTAGTTTAATGGAGATTACCTTTTCTGATCCTTGGAATGCTACTTTAAGAATATTCCAGGCCTCCTTCGAAGTTTTCGCCACCGAAATTCGAGGAAAAATAGTTTTGCTTACCCTTTGTTGTAGAAATAGTAGTGCTTTAACATCCTTCTTCTTGTTTTCCTTGTACTCCTTTTTCTCTGCATCCGTCCATGACGATAGAGCTTCTGCCGACTCGGGTACCTTATAACCATCTTCTACAAAATCCCATAAGTCTTGTGAAATGAATAATGTTTTCATTTGTAAACTCCAATAATCATAACTCTCACCATCAAAAATTGGAATTAGACTTTGGGCATAATTGAAACCTTGAATACTTTGGTTAATTGTCATGGATAGAGTTTTAGGATTACTGGGTTAAGTTTGCTCTGATACCAAATTTGTTGGCGCAATGCGGAAATGTGATGGTTTATGGAAATGATTTTGGAAGAGAGGTTGGTTAATTGAAAGTGAGGCTTTGATTAATTTTGGAAATGAAAATGTATACACGGGAATTTAGTGTAGCTCTTTGGCTCACTATGTTTACAATATAGCAGTCACTTGAATTGCTTACTGACTAGCTCTCACTCTAACTTCTTCTTCACTCACTTGAGTTTTGGATGCTTTACAAAATGACCCAGACTTGCCTATTTATAGGCTTTGTACACCGACCACTAAGAATCATCTAGACACAGAAAAAACTAGAGCTAAGTGACCGACCAAGGGGAGAAAATTCTAGAGACTGAATTCTCTGGATAACACGTGAGTGAAAAAGGCCTTGAAGACTCTAGAGCCTGAATACTCTAGACTTTACTGGGCTTTGCTTAGTGTAGATGATATGTCTTCTTTGACCGTCCAAGTATCTAGATTATTCTAGATTAAATCACAAATTAACTATTAGTTTTAACACTAACTACATGGCTGAATGCTGTTCATTTCATTGTTTATATTACCCGATTCCTTCATTGAAAAAACTATTGAACTGCAACATCCTGATGAAAAGTGGCTCTGGGTTATTGAACTTTCACCGTCATTTCACAAAACTTGAAACTTATTGGAGTTTCATCGAATTTGAACACATGAATTGCTCCAAATGTTGCACAACCATTCTCTAACCTCAGTACAACAAACGGACGAATGCCTTCATAGCTCAGTGGTAGAGCGCCAGTCTTGTAAGCTGGAGGTCCGTAGTCCGATCCTTCGTGGAGGCATAACTCTGCCTTAATTTTTGTTTTCCCCCCCTTCCCGCTGTGCTTTAATCTTTTGACTTGTGTTCTAAACTAATTTACATCATTTCAGACCCTGTAGACACGGTTTGTTGAGTTAATTTAGAGATTTTGTGGTCTTTAATTTACATCACTTCCTACTTTTGCTCCGAAGAATTCTTTACCACTTTCTCTCAGTTCTCAGTAAAATAATGCATTGTGCTTATACTTGTGGACATTTCAGTTGCTCAACAAAACGAATCAGAATTTAGAGCTTTTGCATCTGACAAACCAAAATTCACGAGTCAAAAACAATGGCGGAAGTTACTAAAGAGAAAATCTTAAGCCTAGCTCAGGTACCATCGAATCGATTCTCATTATTGTTAATGATTTACAGCATATTGTCTGACTCTTTTCTTTGCAAATGTTGTGGAAATGAAGCAATATGCATTGCCTGGGAATGAGGCCAAACCTGAAGTAGCAGAAGAATCAAGTGATCAAGAAGAAGTTGTTGCAGATGAAACACCAGAAATAAAGGTAACGCTGCGTCAGTGTTTATTAGTTAAGGTTCTGAATTCGGGATTCATATGTTGTCAAATCCCAGTTGACACCAAAAAATTGTTTATCAGCTTGAGACAGCACCTATAGATTTTCGGTTTCCGACTACAAATCAGTCAAGACATTGCTTCACCCGCTACATGGAACACCATAGGTAATAAAATCTCACTTTTCTGCCGTCCAAATTTTACTTTAACCCATTCCATTCAGATTCGGTTGTGCAAGTTTCTTCAGGTGCGTAGCAGCTATAGGGGAGTGAGCTTCTGAGTGTGAAAAATTCGCAAAATATTATCGATCACTTTGCCCTGGTGAATGGGTATGTTTCCAATTAGCTAAGGCCAGGGAGAACATAACTGTAAAAGAACTCACTCATAGTGATATAAACGTGAAAACTTGGTACATTTTTCAGTAGTATTTAGCTTAACTAGTAGCATTTACATGGATGCAGGTAGATAGATGGAATGAGCAAAGGGAGAATGGGACCTTTCCTGGTCCATTGTAGATTTTTTACTATGGAAATTTGTTCTTTGTTTTCCTGGTCCATTGTATTTCTGGTTGCCAAGGAAATCTGCAATCGAATTCCCAATGGTATCCTAAAATTAGTTGAATCAAAAGCAAAATTGAGTTTTCAGTACAGTTGAATCAAAAACAAAATTACATCTTCATTCTTAGATTGAACAGGACAACCCATGCTTAAAACCAACCTAACAAAAAAAAGGAGTGCAAAACTAGTATCTGATAATCAGAGACAAATTAGCCGGAGATCTGAAACTCTAAGTTATACCAAAACTTATGGCAATAAACTCTCAAATTACAGCAATAACTCTGCGATCTGTATTGCGTTAAGAGCCGCTCCCTTGCGAATTTGATCACCACAGACAAATATATCCAGCCTGTTTCAAATTTCAATTTTAGGATCAAACTGATATATTTGAAAAATCCATAATTAGTTATGTGATTGAGTTGAATATTTCTATTTATCTTACCCCTGATTTCCATCTTGGGACACGTCTTGACGTATTCTTCCAACTGCAACATCATCTTTGTTTGACACCTGAACATACAAAGACGTAACCCGTTTAAACTTTTTAACAAACAATAAACGAGAATCAAAGAGAGGTGAGAGTTGTGTGGTAGAAACCTCTAACGGATTAGGAAAGTGATTAGCGGATCGGTTATCAATAACAACAACACCAGCAGCTTTTTGGAGAATTTCTTTTGCCGTATCCTCATCAAGTGCGCTTTCGAATTGAAGATTCACACTTTCAGCATGTGCACGCATCACAGGAACTCGTATACAAGTTGCTGTCACCTTAACATTGTTATCATTCTGTACCAAAGGGAAAATACACACATTCACACACCACATATTCAATTGAAAAGGAAAATTTATATAATGTACCCGCAAGGAATGAGTATGTCATCTTACTTACCCATATTTTTCTAGTCTCCTTTACCAATTTCATTTCCTCTTCATTATACCCATTTGAGGTAATAGGTGCATTGTGTGAAAACAAATTAAAAGCATACTGCATCAATCAAAAGTGAATAATCAGAAGATACGTTCCTTCTCTAGAGGGAAGATAAAATCGCATGACCAAATTAAAGAGGAAGACAGAAGGAATGAAGGACAAACCTGCTGACTGAAAATTTTACAGGTAGGTTCTTTTCCTTCCAAGACCTAACGTTAAACACGACAATGCAATATCAACACCATCAAAGCTCTCATGAGTCAACTCTTCGATAACATAATCTTTCCCCTCAAATTCTTGGTGTTTTCCTGCAGATCTTTTACTAGCAAGCATTTTAATGCTTCTGTAAGGGAAGTCAAGATCTGAGAGTACACTCAAAAACTCTTGTCGAACAGCACCAGTAACACCCACAACAGCTATCGATGGGCCATCTGCCTTGAGTGTCATTCGTACAGTGGAGTTACATCTCCTTCTAATGTTTGCTGATTTGGGAGAAAAAGTGGCAATCCCAGCAAGAGGATTGTGATGGGGGTTTAGTGCCTGGGCCCTCATGTTAAACTATCACTTCCTACAAGAACGAAACTGATACAGTTTCAGCACCAATATCAATAGAATATGATTATAAAAATCATGAAATTATACTTTTTATTTCTCTTTAGTTGCCATATGCATCTAATACCTAACATTACTATGTCTATGTTTTCACAATGACAACCCGGGTAAAAAATTGCATGTACCATATATGGAATGAGTCAAACGTTCCATAGCCACCATAACTCCACCAGAATATACAACACAGATATATATACAATGTGAATTAACAAATGAAAACAACATTTGCATATAATAGCTGGCGAAGTAAAAGTGAAGCAGTGGAGGAGTACTAACGTACAAAATCAAATAACAAAACCAACACAATATAACCCTAAGTTGCTACATGAAGTTAAGTAAAGACAATCTGATAACGGGAGAGAGTAGAGAGTGGAGTTTCTAATAGACTGCAATAGTCAGACCTTAGCTAGCTCAAATTCCCAATGTTACATCACGCTCGCTCGACCATAGAACTAGAAGATCAAATGACGAACGATAAAGTAATAATGTGTAACTGGTGGCTAAACTATCAATTTCTGGTGGGCTATACATATTTTTCTGGATCTTTTTAATGGTCCAAAGGAGATTTGCCAGATTTTGGGGGTGGGCTACAGCCCTCCCTAGCCTCCCCCTCCCTCGGTCATTGTATAGGTGTAAACAGAAATGGGGACATTATTTAATCACCAGTGATGAATGCCCTACGAGGGCACAAGGATAAATAGAGAGGAGATGGTCCTTCGACTCTTTCCCCTCTCTCCCTATCAACCATGCCTAATGTTGTGGTTCTTAATGACCTGACCCATTTATTGATTTTCTTTTATCTCGGATCTTTGGATCCGGTTTGTCTCGGCAGAGGACCGGTACACTGGTACAACATTGTACCGGGGAAATTTCGGTTTCAAATACCGGTGCAATACCTTCCTCCTGGAAAATCAGTTGTTGGAAGCATATGGGTCTATAAAGTTAAGACCAAGTCAGATGGTGAGTTTGAACGATGTAAATCACGAGTTGTTGCGAAAGATTATACACAAGAGTATGGTGTTGACTATGAAGAAACCTTTGCACCAGTGGCCAGAATGGTTACAGTTCGTACATTACTTGTTGTTGTTGCAGCACGACAATGGGGGCTTCATCAAATGGACGTGAAAAAAGCGTTTCTTCATGGTGAGTTACAATAAGAGGTTTACATGCAACCTCTTCCTGGTTTGCCTCATGAACTTAATCAAGTATGCAGGCTTCGACGGGCATTATATGGACTCAAACAAGCACCGCGTGCTTGGTTTGAGAAGTTTAACAATGCAATTCTCCAGTATGGATTTACACAAAGCTTCTGTGATTCAGCTATGCTCGTCAGATCATCAGAAAAAGGAATTTTCATTATTCTCTTGTATGTTGACGACATGGTTATTACTGGCAGTGACCTACAAGGTATTACTGAACTCAAATCATATCTCAATGATTGTTTTAAGATGAAAGATCTTGGATCTTTAAGTTACTTTCTTGGCATTGAAGTTGGCATGTCACCCACTAGTTATTTCATATCACAAGTCAAATATGCATCTGAGATTCTACAGCGTGCAGCGCTATCTGACAATAAGGTAACTGACACACCTCTTGAATTGAATGTAAGATACAGTCCTACAGATGGGACTCTATTGTCTAATCCAACACTGTATCGTCAACTAGTAGGGAGTCTAAATTACTTGACCATTACGAGACCAGACATAAGTCATGCAGTTCACATAGTCAGTCAGTTTATGTCTGCTCCAAGACTTACTCATTATGCAGCTGTTCTCAGAATTCTAAGATATATCAAGGGGTCTCTTCATCAAGGTCTGTGTTTCTCATCAAAGTCTGATCTCACTCTTCAAGCTTACTCAGATTCTGATTGGGTTGGAGGTATTACGGATAGAAAATCTATTACAGGATACTGTGTGTTCTTGGGAGACTCGTTGATTTCATGGAGAAGTAAGAAACAAAGTGTGGCTTCTCGTTCAAGTGCTGAAGCAGAGTATAGAGCACTTTCTCACACCACATCTGAACTCATTTGGTTACGGTGGCTACTTCGTGATATGGGAGTTCTAATTTCTACTCCTACACCACTGTATTGTGATAACAAGGCTGCTATTCAAATTACACACAATGATGTCTTTCATGAGCGTACAAAACATATAGAGATAGATTGTCATTTTACTCGTCATCATTTCAAGAAAGGTACAATCACTCTTCCGCATGTTAAATCAGAATTTCATGTGGCTGATCTTTTCACCAAGACTCACTTTGCAGCTCGGCTTCGATTCTTAATTTCCAGACTCAAGATGTGTACTCCTCCACCTTGAGTCTGAGGGGGGTGTTAAGCTATGGTCAAGATATGATATATCTTGACATTATTGTGTTTGTTATTTGGTTGTAACTGCATATATATTCTTTCTGTAAATATCCTAGATATTGTTAGGTGTATCTTTTATTTGCCTTATCTAGTTGTTAGGTGTATCTTTTATTTTCCTTATGTAGTTGTGTAAACATGTATAAATCAGGCTTTTGCCTATCAATGAAGATACAGAGAATTATTCTCACAATTACATTAGAATCTCTATGCTCAGGTTTATCAGCATGAACTCGTTAAGAGGTGGGAAATTTATAAAGTGTCGGTGAATAAGCTTATGCCATATTTCATTTACCTTGATCACTATTGTGTTCCCCGACACAGGCTTCCAACGGTAAAAGGTGTTGTGATTAATTGCTTCCGTAAGATTATCGGTGAAGAGGTGATGAAAAATCGAGTTAAAGATGATGTTATCTCGTTGATTAATCAAGAACGGGAAGGAGTAGAAATCGATCGGACTTTGATCAAGAATGTTTTACAGATTTTTGTTGAACTTGGAAACATACATAATAATAAGAAGGAAGATAATTTTCGTTTTACATATTATGTCAGTAATTTTGAAACGGCATTCTTGAATAATACCGCGGATTATTATACCAGGAAAGCTTCAAATTGGAGTAAAGAAGAATTTGTGGTGAAGGCCGAGGAATCTTTGCAGAAGGAGAAAGAAAGAGCGTCTTGCTATTTGGATTCAAGCACAGAGGAGAAGTTGTTGAAAATAGTTCAACAAGTGCTTTATGCTCTGCTCGAACAAACCTTGAAAAGTAACACTCTTGATGCCATGCAATACTAAATTTACAAATTAAAAGGATGATCTCTAGACTCTAGAGGATGTGACGCTATATATTTTGCTCAGTTCAAAATTAGCATCTTTTTAAGGTTTTCTAAATTTACTAGTTGACTTGTCAGCTGCACTTTAATAGTGATTCTTAATTTTTCTGATTGGAGATTTGCTTACTATTACAATAATAGCCATAACTGTTGTGTAATCAAGGTAGTCTATGATCATCATTATATGGGATTTCCCCATTTCTTGGACCCATTAAGTTTGGCACTGAGTAGAGGTTGTTAGAAGCGATGTCAGGGCCCTCTGTTAAGGTTCAAAATTTACGTGGTGCAAAATTTACTTTACAGAAAACATGCTCGAATCCAATACGCTCATATTTAGCACACACAGCCAGCCGTATCTGTTTGAGAAAATCCAAGGAGTAGACCTGTAAGACAGTAAGAGCACTTCCTATGGGAATGAACAAACTCAAACATTTGTTGACCCACGTGATGAACAAACTGAATTCTCCACTATGAAAAACAAAGCAAAATGAACAAATTGGGCTCCACTAGTGATTTATTAATATAGACTAATAAGAGTTGGGTCCCACTAGTGATTTTATTTATATAAATTATTAAGAATTGGGTCCCACGAAATAAATATTTAACTAATAAAAATAAATATTAAAAAATAAACCCTAAATATATTAAACTGGTTTTGGAGAGAGAAAGCACTCGCGTTTCATCTTGCAGTGTGGGCGTCATCGCTGTTGACGCCAGCGTTATTAGGGTTAGCGCGCGCCATTACAATGGACACTATGTTGTTGCGACTCGATGTTCAAATGAACATATCTGTTCATTTGAACATCCATTTTCTTTATTTGTTCATTCCATAATGGGAACAAAATGAACAAACTCTGAGTTTGTTCATCCCATAAGAATGCTCTAAGTTGACACTTGGTTTACATCATGTAATAACTCTAACGACGCTAGCATTTGAGGGATTTCTATCACGTGCTTTCCTTTATTGTCGAAGTCAGTTTTGGGAGTCACAGCTGCTGTACCAAAAAAAAAAAGAATTCCATTCCAAATAAAACTTCCCGTCTCTCTATAAATACAAACTACATGGCCTAAAGTTTTTCACTTTCTTTTTTTTTCTTATTTTCTTTGTCTTTGGTCGTCTTCTTGAACTAGGGTTTGGACTTGTTTGAGCACAATGAACAAGGAACCCATAGAGTGGGAAAAAAGTTGGGAAATCATACAAAACGGGATTACGAAGCTGATTAACATTCTGGAACGTGTCCCTGATGAATCTCCGATAGATGTCGAGGAAGGTTGAGAAATCATTGAGTATGAGTTTACACAAAAAGTTAATATTCATGAAAGTGTCCCTGATGAATCGTCATTAAATATGACGTTCTATATGGAACTGTACAGCACAATTTTCTCCCATGTGCACACAGAAGCCTCCTCATGCTTATTCTCAACAGCTTTAGGAAAGATATGGAAGTGTTTATAACGATTACTTGCAGTCAATAGTTTTACCAGCTTTTCAAGAGAAGTATGATGATGATGTATCTATGTTGCAAGAACTCGATAAGAGGTGGGAAAATCACAAAGTTATGGTAAAACACCTTTCGCTATGTTTCTTTTATCTCGAAAGTTATTATATTCCTCGAAGAGAACTTCCAACTCTAGAAGGTGTTGGGTTTAATTGCTTCCGTAAAATTATCGGTGAGGAGATGATGAAAGTTCGAGTAAAGGATGCTGTTATCCGATTGATTAATCGAGAACGCGAAGGTGAAGAAATCGATCAAGCTCTGATCAAGAATGTTTTACAGATTTTTGTTGAACTTGGAAATACACATAATAAGGAAGATGTTCAACCTAAAGCCCCGGCACCTCCCCAAGCTTGAGATCCACTTCCCAAAGCAACTTTCGTCGCCCCCATATCCCGCAATTCTCCTGCATACAGCCCCACTTCTCCAGGCCATAGCCCTACATCACCATCTTATGTTCCAATGGCGCAATCCTACTGCTCCAGGTTTCCAATATATAGCCCTAGCACACCATCTTATGACCAGCTGCGGGATCATACGCCCCTATCTCTCCAGGCTATAACCCTGCCTCACAATCTTATAACCAAAATTCGCCATCTTACAGCCCCACTGCTCCAAGCTATAGCCCTACCGAAACCTCTTATACTGCGCCATTTTACAGCTCCACTTCTCCAAGATATAGCCCTACCGCAACCTCTTATAGGGCGCCATCTTACATCCCCACTACTCCAAGCTATAGCCCTACTGCACCATCTTATAACCCAACAGTGCCTTCCTGCGGCCCCATCGCTCCAGACTATAGCCGTACCTCACAATTTTATAACCCAAATGCGCCATCCTAGAGCCCCACCTTGCGGTCATACAGCACTACATCTCCTGCCAACAAATCGAAGTCTCCTGATTACAGTCCGGCATCTCCTCCGAGCGACAGTACTCCAAAATCTCTTCCAAGCGACAGTCCCACATCTCCGAAGAAGGAAAAGTACAATCCACTGGCATACTATATCAATGATTTTGAAACGGCATTTTTGAATGATACTGCAGATTATTAGACCAGGAAAGCTTCAAATTGGACTAAAGAAGAATTTGCAGTGAAGGCCGAGGAATGTTTGCAAAAGGAGAAAGACATGGCCTCTCTCTATCTGCACCCCAGTACTGAGGAAAAGCTGTTGAAAACCGTTCGAGATGTGCTTAATGCTGTGCTCAAGAAAATGCTCGAAAAGAATGAGTCTTGATGCCATGCCCTGCTAAGAGAGACAAATCAAAAGGATGATATTTGGAGGCTGTGACTCCTCTTTATTTTATTTTATATGCTCAAATACTACCATTTCTATCATCGGAATAATAGTGATTCTCTTTTTTCCGAATCATAGAGATTTATTTAAAGCATTCATCTAGCTGCTTCAAACTCTCTGTGTCATCCAAGGTGGATTACTAGCCTTTTATGAACATTGATTAATTAGTATAATAATGCTTTGATCAAAAAGTTAGCATGGAGAATTTATGGGTGAAAATCCTGAAAGCATACTACTTCCACTTGGTGAATTTCTTCACATTTCGGAAAAACACAATAACTGGCTGTTGGATATCAAGAGAAGCTTGTTGTTTAGCATGTTTATCTCTGTATACAACTGTTTCTTCTTTTGATTTCTCGGTGAGCTATAGTGTTTGGTCCTTTGGACGAACATTTGCAGCAACGAAACACTATCAAGTAGATGGTAACTAAGAAATGGTGGCACCATGGGAACTATGAATGTTGTTGCTTCATTGACATCATGTCAAAGGAATCCCTTAAAATTGCTTAACCTCCGGAGAGATTAGTTAACTAACCGATGTGTACTCACTGGCATTTGATCGTTGCAAATACAATAACGGTGTTCATCACTATCTAATGCCTGAAGAATGTTTGTAACCACTAACCAGTATCTTCATTGTTATCAAAATGTGATTTGACAATTTTGAATCAACAATTTAGAGGCTACTATCTTAGTTAGTTTGTGCGCAACTGACCATTGTCACGGTAAGTGCATATGCCTTTCCGGCTAGTTAAAAATGAGCGAGGGTTCTTTTTGGGCTTCTCATCCGAAGCTTTAGCTTTCTTTCTTGTCTTCGGTCTTTCTTTCATTGTCTTGAGTTGAGATAGTTTGGGCACAATGGACAAGGCGGGTACTAGAGTTTGAGGAAGGTAAGGAAATCTTTCAGAATGCCATTACAAAACAGAGTAATATTCTTTATGCTGCCCCTGAATCACGAATAGACTGGAATTTGTATTGGACAGCGTACAGCACAATTTACTCTATGTGCCTTCAGAAACCTCTTGGTGACTCTTATTCTAAGTAAGCTTTACCAAAGACTTGCAATCAAAAGTTTGAGCAGCTATTCATGAGAATCACCGTGTATTCTTGGTACAAGAACTCGTTAAATAGTTGGAAAAGTCATAAAATTATTGTAAGCTCCAGCCACATTTCATTTATCTCTATGGCTATCATATTTCTCGAAAAGAACGTCCAACTGAGGAGGGAGATCGGACAAGTGGGACCCCACTTGATTTTTGGATTTAGCTATCATGGGGTAGTCAATTGAGATTTCTACATATTTCGAGAGAGTTCCAAAATGTACCCTTAGTCGATTGAGATTTTTTGAGAGTCTCCTAATGTCTCTTGTTAGTAGGTAAAGACTTTTTTTAAGTTATTTAAATTCACTAGAACTCTATGTTATTGGATTATGAATTTATAAGAGTTACCCCAACACCCATGTTATTCAATTAAGAATTGAAAGTCGCTGATTTGTTGCTTTTAGAGACTTGGAGAGATTTTTTTTGAAAAATAGGCATGGTAAAAATCTCTCCCAAAGAGGTGATATTTTAGGAGACATGAAAATTTTGGGATTTTTTTATCTTTTTTTGGGAGTAAACCAATTTTTTTCCTCTCATTTTTCTTTCGGTTCAAGGAATGGGCCACTCTTGCGGTACACTTGTGCAGTAATTTTTTTTTCTCTTACCTATAACTCCACCCTCATATGGATATGCTTATCGGACATCTCCTCCCTCTTTTTATTCGGTTCTTTTCCCGTACCTGGTGTTACCGACTTCTTCTTATATTATGATGTCTTTTGTTGTGACTGCTCTTACTGTAAAATGGGTGATACCGGATTTGCACAACAATGAGTGGAATAAAGAGAATGAAAATTAAGGGATATGACAACAATGAGATTTATTTTGATAATGGACACATATTTGATTAAGTATTCATGGTACTTTTATAAACATTGTAACATGGATAATAAAAAATTGGTAGACATTTTGAATTTTTTCAGGGGATGTTATACATTTTTTGTCTCTACAAACCACAGAGACTCTTTACAAACCTCTTTTTTTTGTTTATAGAAGTCACAAAGATTCTCTAAGATACTCTCAGAAAATCATTAGAAATCTCTAGATTTTCAGAAAATCTAGGAGTCATTCAAATTAAAAATCTATGAAAGTCCATGTAAATCTCGATTGACTATCCCTGTAAATCAGGGACATCGTTTTGTGGTACACCATAGGGTTTCACCATGTACCCTGCCAAAAAAAAATCCAGATAATGCCAACTTTCAGTAGTGGATGGATTTGAGATAAGTAAACCTGAACAATTAGTCCTCCCAGACCCCAGGTAATAAAGTCAATACTTAGGTGGGGAGACACACCCAAGGGCTAGTAGCTGGTAGGAGATCATCCTGGCATATATTCCTATGGTAACTAACACATTGGTTTGTCAGGTCATTGAGCATCGTGTTGTTTCAGTCTTTCATGAGCTGTATACCTCACATTTTTCATGGGTTGGTGTACCTTACAATTTTTTGGAATACTGAATACTACACACAACAGCTAATAAAATTTTAACCTTTTTAAATCAAAAAATAAAAATTAGTGTTCATGGAGCATCAGCAGGTAATAGGGTTCTGTAATTTTAACATCCCAAGCACCGAACACAGATGTGATGTTGAATCAGTTAAATAAGTGATCAAGCTTTTGTACATTTATGTTTGTTAATCGTGTCGAAATCTCACCTGTTTTATACACGATGGGTAAATTGGCAGAAGCCAAAATAGTTCCCCTTGTGTCGGCTTATTTGTCACAAAGGTACGAATGTCATCTTATCACACGTGCGGATCACATATGTGCTAATTTGACCACTTAACCATTTTTAAAGGAAAAAAATAACGGATTGGGGCATTTTGATAAGATTTTGGGGCATTTCTATCTTTTTCCTAACGTCCGGGGCATTTTCACAACCTTTGAGTCCATTTTGGGATACTTTGCCACCTAACCCGTGATTTAATTGGCATTTTGATCATAACTCGATAGAAAAATCGTTGGTCAAACTCACGGCATATCTGATTGTTACCACAAAGGATTGCTCCACATATTGTGGTTGCGAAAGGTAAGGGAACGCTCAAACAAAGGGACAAAATGGCAAAACAAAGGAACCTTAATTTGCATTCCAAAAACTCGATCCGAAAACTCGATCAGTTGTAACCTAAAGTTTACGGGGCTGTCAAAGGATAATTCTATAGCCGATTAGAAGTGAAGTAGACGGTGATATTAGGGAGCATGCTAGGGTAGAATGAGATTATTAAGGAATACCTAATAAATTATTTCTTTTTTTCTTAAAATCATAAATTAATCAGCATCCTGTAAATTAGTCAGTATCCTGAAAGAGTTTCTCCAATGAAATGTGTTTGAGGAATAAAGTCTTCATCTACGTGGGATATATATCCATATTTTCTAATATCTTTCTTCAACCCTAACTTCTTTAACTAATATGGAGATGACATGGCATGTTTTTATTTAGACATCCTCTAACCTCTTGTTTCAAAGGTTCACTAAGAGGATTTGTATCCATCCTAATCAGCATTTTCATATTAAAAATAAATTTGATTTATTAAAATGATTTTTAATCAAAATCAAATATAGGGTTAACGATTTTTTTCCTTTCTCGTATCTGATGCAAATCAATCGGGAACTATGTTTTATTTTTATCATCAATAACTCTTCTCTTATAAATTACGGGGAATGTATAAAACAGTCCCACTATTAAAATCCGGTTTGCAAAACAGTCACACTGCTACAAACTATTAACAAATTAGTCACACTTCCGTTTGTAGCAGGGTTAAGTCGGTGGACCCCACGAAGTCAGAGTCAAATGGATTAGTAAAATTACCGGGTTGTCCTTAACCTAACCATAATTGATCTGATACCATAGATCTTGATTAGGCTACATCTCGAGAATCTTTTTGACGGATAGGATTAGTCACTACCAAACAAGTTCTATAACATTTAGGGTTTTCACTTCACATCTCATTCTTCATTATTTGAGGGTTGCGGCTGTTTTTTTCTTCCTTCCTTCCCTTCTCTAAGTTTTTCATCTGCAATAATGGTGATTGAGTGAAACAAATCGAGTGAGGGTTCTGTTCAACTATTTATGTTTAGGGCTTAGTAGAGATTTTGTGACATATAAGTTGAAAACAAGGAGTTGTTTGTTGAATACAAGCCATTGATAGTGGAATACAAGGAACTGATAGCTGAACTGATAGCTGAATACAAGCCACTAATAGTCAAGATGTTAAAAAGGTTAGTAATCTTTAACCCAAATTGTGCAATTCCATTTATTTTCAGAACCCTAGTTTCGAATTTGAGGATTTTTTTCATAAACCCTAACTATTACTTACTGTGGATTCAAATTAACTGTTACAGTTGGAAATTGTATGTTGTGTAAATTGTAAGTTATCATGTGCGTGTGTGCAGGAAATATGTGAAGAATCCAGTTGGAAAATTGATGTTGCTGCCGTTGTATTTGATGATGAATGGCAGAATTTTAAGTTATGTTTGTATGTTTGAAAGTTTGGGAGAATAGGTTTCTCTTTGATTGGAATTTCAGGTTGGAAAAGAGCTCATACGGCAGGAAAATGGTTAGTGTTTATGTGTTTGAAAGTTTGGGAGAATGGATTTGTGTCTGATTTGAAATTGTATGTCAACTAAACCCAAAAGAAGCTTCTACCAGGGTTTGTGGTTATGCACAAAAACACCACTACTGTCAGTTGCAAGGCTCCATCACCTTTTCGCCTACATCAACATCACCATTATCTTGCATACCATCAACAACACCTTGTTAGACAACATCTAAAGCCACCCGCCACCACCATTTTTTTCCCTAACTAGTTTATTAGCATACCACCTCCACATCCATACCACTATTCCAGTGCATATCCCCACCACCAGTAGGCAAGAGTCAAATGAATCTGGTTGTGATTATTGTGTTATGAATAACAAGAATTCGATGAATGGGTGTTGAATCTGATACTAGTTGTATGATTAATGTTTTTTTGATGATGTTGTAGTAATGAGGTTCTAACTCTCAGACTTGTGAAGATTAAATTTAAAGATTTAATAAAATTATATACAAAAATTTTAAAAAAAGTGGGCGAGAGGTATGAGAAAATAACCAAGACACTGATTCCACTATTACACATGAATTAATGATGGTAAATAATCCAAAACTCTAATTATATTTTAAGTCCTTTATATCTTAACTCACTACTAATCAAGCAAATTCTCAAACATCAATTGTATCCCTTAAGCATAGATTATCTAAATAAAGCATAACCTATCTAATTGAATCACAACTGATTAGGAAAATTACGCAAACAATTTAAAACTCTGCAAAAGCAGTGATTGAGTGAATTATAATTAAATATTAGAGAAAATAAAATAGTTACCAATTATTCATGCGTAAATAGCTTCCTCATTGCCTTGGTTGTGGGAGAATTAGCCGTTCATCATGTTGGAAACACGCTCAAAAATCATTATTATTGCTCAAAGGGTGTTTACAAATGATGAAAATGGAAAAATAATTCAAAACCGGGTTTGTAACAATTATATTTGTTACAAACCAGAGAACTACGACCCACAGTATGTGTCACTGATACTGTTGCTCTAAGACCCACGGATCTGTGTCGCAAATGCTAGAAAATAAGTCTACCTCTGATGTACGACCCACGGATGTGAGTTGCTGACACTGTTAAAAAACGACTGTCTCTGCAGGTCTGTTATTTGTGTTCTTCGTGTTCTTCAGCAGCAGCAGAAGAAACCGAGTTTGGGAAAACTCGAATTTCTTCTTCTCTGGCTCTCCTCAGCTCCCGAGACTCTCGACACCACGTCTATGGACCTAGAGCCATCTATTTATACTCCTAAGCCTCATTTAATCACGTCATATCTCCCAAATAATCTTCATTCATCATCATTATTCTCTACGGACAAAATTTCCATTTTTATCTTCACCACGCGTTAAACTTCTTCCAGCACGCTCCAATTCGTCATGTACACGCCTCAGATGTAGTTATACACACTTTATCTCACGCCATGCACAGGAGAACACGTCCAATCCCGTGAAACACTTCTCCCGTTGATCTGATGCCCTTTTTTTCCTTGCGAGTTATCTAGACAAATTTAACTGAAACAATCAACCATACCACGTCTGTTATGCTCAATCAAGTCTTCCCATACAATTTTAGCCATTGAATCACACTATAACCCCTCCAAATCACGAATTGAAAATCTGTTTTCTAAAAATATATATTTCCCGCCAAAAACTAGAATTCAAAAGATGAAGATGGGTGCCCCTTATCCGGTCCTGGGGTGCGGTTAGCAGCTGCCTATAAATGGGGTGCCCCTTAGTAATTAGGTTACCCCTTATCCAAAGTGAGGGTCCGTATAGAAAATGTCCTCCGGGGGTGCTCCGAGCAACTTTTCGAGCCGAATTTTCCAACAATATTTATTTCCTAAAAATACATAAAAACACAACATTAGTACAAAAATCGAGTTCCAACAAAACAAACATTGAGGACAATTTAGACACAAAAATGTGTCTATCAAATACGCCCGAACTTATTATTTGCTAGTCCTCGAGCAAAACTAATCTGGAAAATAAAATCCTAACTCACTAGGTGGCCCTAGTGACCGAGTTAATCTCGGGAGGGTTTACCAGAGGTGTACCCACAAAACCATGACTTCTAATTGGTCACAAGTATCCAAAGAGGTATGAGGACATACATATTCTCAACCTATCTCCAAGTAACTAGAATGCCATAGAAATTAAAGGTGTCATCTCTAAAGCTGACTGAAGAAAAGGGGAGACACATCCGCAACACTGCTAGATAAAGAGATGTCCGCTACACAGCTAGATAAACATTGTAAGATGCGTCCGCTGCTTTACAGCTGGATAAGATTAGGAGAGAGATAAAGATGAGAGGGACATCTGCTACACAGCTGGACTAATTACGTGTGATGAGTTAAACCAGTGCTAGAAAGATCTTGTGCCAGATTGAAAGCGGACTAACAAAGCAACCAAATGTATCTTTCTTCGACTCTCTCATAGTGCTCAGTAGAAACAACGTCTTGTTCGGTCTTCAACTGTTGATGATAAACTATCGAACCTCATTGAAACCTTGACAATTAACTCTTATCTTCGATTTCTTCATTGACTTATAAATTTCTACTTCCCTTTGGCCTTATTGAACAAAACGTAACGATGATTTTTTTCATTTGTGTTTTTTTTTTCATTTCTTTCATTTTTCATTTTTTTCATTTTTGTTTTTTTTTTACATGACCATGAGAGAAGGACTTTCAAAAATTGGATCTTCGCAACTTGTGATGTCTTAGTATCATGGATTCTAACAACTTATATCATTTGCTCTTATAACTTCAACTTTGATTTTTGAATTATTCTTTTCTATTGTTGCTTCTAAACCTAAAACGTCTTCAACTTTCTTCATAGATTTTGATGTCGCTCCGCTTGTTGATGATGATAAGTTTCTACTGAGAGAGAGTCGCAATCCAGTAACTAAGACTACATTGTGAGGTTTCTTTGTCTTTCTGGCATTTCCTGACCTACTTGCCTTTCCATCATGTATGGTTAGGTCCATCACGGTTACCCTCTAAAAGGAACAAGTTCTCTCCTAAATTTCAAGGATCTCAATGTCTTTTTCTCTAATGTCTCAAAAGGTTGTTATCCCTAACATTCCAATTTCTATCTTTTCGGTAAGAAACAGTATGTAAACTTAGCTAACCGGATACCATGTGACACTAGAAGTTTCAAAAGTGCAACTAAAAAGTTCTTCCCCACCCCCAAACTTAGATCTAACATTATCCTCGATGTTCTAAAGATAAAATTAAAAGCATGAACAAGGAGAAATTGTTACCACTTTAAGAAAAAGAGTTAAAGAAAGATATTACCATGTTGCATGAGCATGGGTTACCTCCCAAGAAGTGCTAAGTTTAAAGTCTTCAGCCAGACTTAGGAAAGCATTAGTCAACTCGAACCGTATAACAGTAGCCAGAATAATTGTGGGTCTTCAAAACCAAATAGAGCTGACCAAAGGAAACTGCAGTAAACCAAGAAAATGAACAAGACTAGGATTCCCTTACCTAGTTTCCTGATTAAGAAAACTACATCTAATTGTGGTTCAGGTTCAGGTTCTATAAAAGAGTCTAAATATATTTCTTTAGGCTGTAACTCCTCAAAAGTGAGATCCGAATTATTAGGTCCTAGAGTCTGTAAAAACTCAAATAAAAATTTAGAAGCACATAACAACAACCTGAATAATTGGGGATCCTCTAAGTCAATTAGATTTGACTCACAAAGTTGACCATAATAATGGTCATTCTTAAGAAAATGTGTCGACCCTAATATCCTAAAGTAATTAGGTTTAGTCTCAAAACTTAAATACCGACACAACTGAAAATCATATGTTCCCACAATTAGAAGAAAATTTTTTGGTGGGAAAACAAAGTCACTCTTGGTATCATAGCCTGGGTTAACCACATCAACCATAGGATGGGTCTCTAACAACTGAGCCTCTCTTTGGACATCATTAGGTTCAGGAAAAAGTATACGAAGATAATATTGTAAGATGGTTGAGGCACAAATGTCAAGTCCTACACGAGGGAACTTTTTAAGAGTTAAAGCACACGGAGAATGATAATCACCCCCAAACTTAGAGTTTTTTTAGTCTCTAGAAAGACTAGTCACAACTTCCCTAATTTCTAGGTCATCGGATTCCCGAAAATGGTCAATTGATTCTTCTAAGTCGGGTTCATCCTCACTCATTTCTACGAGTTCATTTTCTTTTTCTAAGACTTGTTTCTAAATCGCTAGACTCTAAAACATTATTCTCAGAATAAACTCGTTCCTCTAAATCATTATCGGCTTTGTAAACAGGAAATACTACATCGTCTAAAACGAGGGTATCTCTAGTCAAATCCTCGTCCTTTTGAATAGGTGAATAATTATTAAAATTATTTGGATTTGAATAGAAATAATATTATCATTGTAAAGCTCAACAGTAACATTCCTGATCACTATTCCTACATATAGTTCTCATCAACATCCTCATCTCATCAATAATAACATGAAAAGATCGAACCTCATCAAAACAAGTAGTTACCAATTCTAACCTTTATCTTGATTATGTAAATAACTCTCATTTCAAGGGTATTATTGGAACACTATATTGGCAATTAATTTCGAGCAATTCTTTCGTTTCTCAGCTATCCGCTTGGGTTCTCTAAGAAGTTCTCTTTCGTCAAAACTAATTATTCATCTGCTAACTTACGTCGACTCAGCTAACTTTAGGGACTCTCTAAAGGAGGAAATAGGAAGGGATCATAAAAAGGACTACTTTTCAATAGTTTGATGTATCCTCAGAGAGAAGAACTAGTACTATAATCTTCTTGCTCGTAAGATGATGCATGTGGATAGTAATTGGGCTCACCAGGGTATGACCCATATCCTTCCAAAGGATGGCGTTCCCAACCACTATTCCCAACATGGTCATAAAAAGGATGATGTCCATTCATTCGGATAATCATTGTATTGGCTTCTATCATACCAGTTCGACATTCTTAATTGCAAGGGAATTCTACACAATCACAAACAAGGCTGACTCGACCAAATCAAACCTATAAAATCTAAAACAACAAGCATGATGGATCCACTTGGATTGTTTCTAGACCAGCTTCTAATCTTTCGAAAAGGAATTCTTTACAATCTGAGCAAACCTCTCTGGAATCAATCCGAGGTTTAAGTAAGTTGAATTGAGACGAGGGAAGCTGCGAGGAGCTTTGATACCCAAGGTCTCACCCGTATTATAAGGCGGCGCAGTCACGCATTCAACTCGCACAAACCATCATGAACTTCAAAGTATGCTCAAAAGAGTAACCAATATTTTTCGAAAAACTTTCCTTTTAAGCTCGTTACCCTATAGGTCTCGTTCTAGTCAAAATTTTAAGCTTAGGTTCACGTTTGGTTTCGTTTTCCTAAGGCGGGAAAGAAGGAAACGGTGATGAAATCCGAGTCCTTATCTTAATTTGGCCAGGCCTTGCCCTTTACTAGGAAATTAAAACAACCGTATTCAAATCCTTAGCATATATTCACCTTAAGGCATACAATAAACCCGCTGACATGGGATTCACGGGTGTTTCGAAAGCTTACCTCCCGTACCAGACGGGCGCAGAACCGCTAAAGTCGATTCGGGCCACGACTCCTATGTCATGTGTGAACCCGGGGGGCCGAGACGATATTGTAATCATCGTCCTTCCCTGCAAACAGTTTATATTTAATGTACCCTTCCTTAGGGTTTAAAAAAAATTGTCCAAGTCCAAAGTCCAAATAAAGTGCAAAAGAAAAGAAATAAAAAAAAAATAATTACAAAAAATGGAAGGTCTCTAAAAAAAAATATTCTCTCCTTTTTTTTAATTTTTCTTTCGCTCTTTTTTTTTGTTTGTTTGCTTTGTCTTTTTCCTTCTCTTTTGGCTTTAAGCTTTGATTCCAAGTCTTTAGTATCCAACTTCAAACCTGTAATACAAAGACACACCCAAAGAAACGTAAAAAGAACAAATGAAATAAAAAAAAACCTAAAAATTCTACCTAAGCACAAATCCGCATCGGCGGCGCCAAAATGATTAATGTTTTTTTGATAATGTTGTAGTAATGAGGTTCAAACTCTCGGACTTGTGAAGATTAAATTTAAAGATTTAATAAAATTACATACAAAAATATTAAAAAAGTGGGCGAGAGGTATGAGAAAATAACCAAGACATTGATTCCACTATTACACATGAATTAATGATGATAAATAATCCAAAACTCTAATTATCTTAAGTCCTTTATATCTTAACTCACTAATAATCAAGCAAATTCTCAAACATCAATTGTATCCCTTAATCATAGATTATCTAAACAAAGCATAACCTATCTAATTGAATCACAACTGATTAGGAAAATTACGCAAACAATTTAAAACTCTGCAAAAGCAGTGATTGAGTGAATTATAATTAAATATTAGAGAAAATAAAATAGTTACCAATTATTCATGCGTAAATAGCTTTCTCATTGCCTTGGTTGTGGGAGAATTAGCCGCTCATCATGTTGGAAACACGCTCAAAAATCATTATTATTGCTCAAAGGGTGTTTACAAATGATGAAAATGGAGAAATAATTCAAAACCGGGTTTGTAACAATTATATTTGTTACAAACCAGAGAACTACGACCCACAGTATGTGTCACTGATATTGTTGCTCTAAGACCCACGACTCTGTGGCGCAAATGCTAGAAAATAAGTCTACCTCTGATGCACGACCCACGTGAGTGAGTCGTTGACACTGTTAAAAAACGACTGTCTCTGCAGGTCCGTTCTTCGTGTTCTTCATGTTCTTCAGCAGCAGCAGCAGCAGACACCGAGTTTGGGTAAACTCAAATTTCTTCCTCTCTAGCTCTCCTCAGCCCCCAGACTCTCGACACCACGTCTATCGACCTAGAGCCATCTATTTATACTCCTAAGCCTCATTTAAACACGCCATATCTCCCAAATAATCTTCATTCATCATCATTATTCTCTACGGCCAAAATTTCCATTTTTATCTTCACCACGCGTTAAACTTCTTCCAGCACGCTCCAATTCGTCATGTACACGCCTCAGATATAGTTATACACACTTTTATCTCACGCCATGCACAGGAGAACACGTCCAATCCCGTGAAACACTTCTCCCGTTGATGTGTTTCCATGTTTTTTTCTTGCGAGTTATCTAGCCAAATTTAACTGAAACAATCAACCATACCACGTCTGTTATGCTCAATCAAGTCTTCCCATAAAATTAATCCATTGAATCACATTATAACCCCTCCAAATCACGAACTGAAAATCTGTTTTCTAAAAATATATTTTCCCTCCAAAAACTAGAATTCAAAAGATGAAGATGGGTGCCCCTTATCCGGTCATGGGGTGCGGTGAGCAGCTGCCTAGAAATGGGGCGCCCCTTAGTAATTAGGTTACCCCTTATCCAAAGTGAGGGTCCGCATTGCAAATGTCCTCCGGGGGTGCTCCGAGCAACTTTTCGAGCCGAATTTTCCAACAATATTTATTTCCTAAAAATACATTAAAACATAATATTAGTATAAAAATCGAGTTCCAACAAAACAGACATTGAGGATAATTTAGACACAAAAATGTGTCTATCATTGTAGCTGGGAGAAGGAGATGTGACTGGTAGTGTTGATGTGATGGGTTTCTGTTGAAGCTGTATATGGAGAAAGTGCAGAGAAAAAATGAATCTGGTGGTATGATTGCAGTGACAATGGCTTGAGCATGGTGGATTTCAGTTGGTGGTTGAACTGGTGGACTTCTAAGAAGATTGTGGGAGTTTCAGAGAATGGTGTTGGTGGTTAAGAAGATGTTGTTACTGCAATGTATGTGTGCAGTTCTAGATGGCTCAAATGTTGTGGTTTGAGAATATGCAGGGAGTAAAACTGTAAGGAAAGAGATTATGGAGCTGACTTGGGTAGACTACAATGTGAAAGTGGATGGGTTTGCTGGTGGTTGTGCTATACAGTGGTTTATGAATCTGGTGATGGATATGGAGATGCAATACAGTTGAAGGTGAAGCTACATGAATGGTGATGTACTGAAACAGGTGGCATTGGTTATTGCAGCTAAAAACATTACAGGTGTTGAGCTGAAGTTGGTTCTGGTATGTAGAGATGGGTGATGTGTTGCAGTTGAGAAAAGAACAAGGTCTGTTAAAGAATGAACGCAAATGGCTCTGGCCTTGGAAATTAAACTAGTCAGCCTGAGCCAGTCTGCTAGGTTCTGGCCACAAAATTCTTTCCACGTCGGCGAGATTCCCACCAAGTCAGCAATGGGTTAACTGCATTTAACATTCTCTTGAGTTAAAAGCGAGGGTATGTTGGAGACAACTAACCCCGTTTTTTTGGTAAAACTGTTATGTCGGCCAATGTATGATCATTTTGTA
Organism: Papaver somniferum; assembly: GCF_003573695.1. Lineage (NCBI taxonomy): Eukaryota > Viridiplantae > Streptophyta > Magnoliopsida > Ranunculales > Papaveraceae > Papaver > Papaver somniferum. The sequence continues at coordinate 200,035,083 of NC_039358.1, read as the reverse complement.
ACCAAATTACAAAAGTATGATCATTTTGTAACTCAATTACATAAAATATGATCATTTTGTAAATGGCCCATGAATTAACTTGGTGTCCATCAATCATTAATAAATTAAGTTTCATGAGTTAGAAATTTCAGTGATCTCCTTTTTAATCATGCAGAGAATCAGGGAATAACGTCACCAAGGATGAACTTATCATATTGGTGTTAGGGTGAATCCGATAGCATCTGTTTACTTATTTTTGTAAAGCTCTCAAATTTTTGTTTTGTAACAGCTACAAGGGATGAGCTCTTGATTGCATTTGTAAGCTTTTTATTTTGTTGTGCTCAGGAGCGGAGACAGCCCATTGCAAGGGTGGGCAGTTCCATCCCCTTGATTTTTGAAATCTATACTGGGTCTTTGTTTTTCAAGCCAAAAAAAAAAAAATTGAAGCAAAGTTTGCACCCCTTAAATCTGAATGTTTGCACCCCTTAAAGTCCTGATGAAAGCACCTTGCTTGTTTCTCTCATCATGGAGGAAAAAAAGAAAAAAAAACGTAAAGCGTATATTCTTCTCTCAATTCTTTTATCTGCAGATCCGCCATCGTTATCAACTTCTTTGATGACTTGAATTAAGGCTAACCTTTATTCTCTTTGGATTTAGTTATGCTCTTATGATTGAAAGGTGCATTATATGATTTATATCTCTTCATGCATATTAATTTGTGATTCGAGGTTTAAGAAAATTTCTCCGGATTATTTACCTAAATTTGTCATTTGCGGCTTTTTGCAAACTTGGACTTCTTATTTCACATTTTCTTCCTTGCACGTCACTGTAAGATCCTTGAAAGAGAATTCTTTCAGAGGAAGAACCGCTGACCTTTTCTACGTCCTCTTATTTGGTGCTACATGTCTTAACTAGGATCGTACTCGTTGGTGGAATGATTCCTTATGTTTCAGAATCTTTTTCTTAAACATTCTTCCTTAGCTAAGATATGAATCTTTTCCTTAGTGTCGATATGAATGCTAAGATACAACACACTAGATTACTTACAATTAACCATTTGGAAAATAACTTTGGACTTTGTTCCAGTAAAATTATTGCAAATCAAGTTCTAATGTCATTTGTAGTCGTTGGTTACACAAAATACTCTTCCCTTACACTTTCGTGTTCTGCAGACAAAGCTTCAAAAGAATGTAGACTGCAAGTAGGAAGTTGCAATGTATCTCTCTTCCTACCTGCATACTTCTTTCTTTTGGTGTAGGTTGTCCACTGCTTAGTAGAATCAATGGTACCCGATTGACTCACCACTGCCTTTGTTTCACATGTTACATTAGGAGCTGTAATTTCCAAAGAAGTTGTCCTCCATCTACAATCACATGTTCTAATCTATTTTCATTATCTTAGTGTCCTTTAGTTGCTATGAACTTTTTTTTGTTAGTCTTTTTATGTTGCAGTAAAAAAAAAACGTTTGCACCCTTTCTCTTAAAATCCTGGTTCCGTCCCTGGCTGTGCTTGAGATGTAACAACAGAAATGGGTATAGGTGAAAGGGAAAATATGGTCTCGTGGAAATAAAATGGGCTAGAAGCCTAGAGCAATGGATTTTTTCTTTATCGAATGAAATTAAGGAAAAAAAGAAAAAAAAAAATAAGAACTACATCTAGGCAAAGAAAGAGCCGAAATCCAGATGGGCTGGAAAATGACTGTTTTTATTCCTTATATTTAGGAAAAATGGACGGGATATGAGTTAAAGGATGTCTTCCCATAATGCCACATATGAAACTGACCACATGATCATTGGAGAAGCTCTAAGTTTTGTAACTTATGTTAGTTTAAAAGATAGACCCTAGCCTAGTTAGCAATTCGGGATACGGGTAGTAGTTGGGGACGGCATACGTACGGGAATTATGCGGATTCGGATATGTTGGATTCGGTCAAAAATCTGGTCAACGGTTCGTTGTTCGGATAGTAGTTCGGAACGTCATATGTACGTGTATATTCGTTTTATAAATGTGAGTTCGGCACTTAAAATTCGGCTTACATATATGATAAATTGATAAGTATTATGACCTTATTACGAGACTAACTTTATTTGTATATGATTTATAAGATGGAGAAAAATATTTTAGCGTGATTATTTAACAAGAAATAAACAATTTAATCGCATAAATATATTATAAAACGAGTTTATAGACTTTTAAACAAAAATCAACACATAGAATACTGGTTAAAACAACTACCAATAGAAAATTTTAACTGAATAATTGTATTTAAATATAAAGTATATACAAAATCAAACAAAAACATGTTAACTCATCATATGTTACGTGTGAAAAATAACACACGGTAATCTGTTTCCCAAGTAAATTGTATTCTAGGAAACCAAGCTTAGTTAGAAACTCACTTCCCTTGTAATTCAAGGAAGTCTCTGTATATAAATAGTGTGTATTTCGTTTGATATTTTCTGCACAATTCTATTAATAAAAACACGTTCAAGTCTCTTCTATCTTCTCTTCTAGTTAACCTACAATTCCTAGTTTTATCTTGGTATCAGAGCCAAAGATCTTCATCATGTCAACTGAACCTTCAACCATATCCTCAACTATGTCATCAACTACTTCCGTTGTTATCAACTCGAGTATATGTTCTCTACAATCTTCTGTTATGTCATCTATGAAATTTTCTCAACCTCATCACATCATCACTGTCAAGCTGGATGAAACCAATTACTCGTTGTGGCGCGCTCAGTTCCTAACGTATCTCCAAGGTTACGATCTAGATGGTCATATTACTGGCACAACACCTTGTCCAGCATCTCATGTTGATGGTGCAGTCCCTATACCGGCGTTTCTCTTTTGGATAAAACAAGATAAAATTCTAGTAAGTTAGTTGTTATTTTCTCTTACACCTTCTGTTTTCCGTCATGTTCATCTCCTTACTACATCCAAAGAAATCTGGACCTCTCTCGAATCTTTGTATGCTTCTAATTCCGATGCTCAAATCCACCATCTTCACTGTGAGATGCATGCACTTAAGAAAGGATCTCAAACCATGCGCGCATATATAGATCATGCTCGAGACTTAGTTGACAGTCTCATTGCCGCCAACACCACAGTTACAGATAAGGAGTTTCATCACTGCCTTCTTATTGGTTTAGACAGTTCTTATGATGCTATTGTTACATCCCTCACCACAACCATGAGCTCTCTTACAGTCTAAGATTTTCTCACGTTTCTGCTTACGTTTGAGTTAAGGATTGACCAACAAATCGTTGACCAACATACAAAATCGTTGAACACCCAGCCAGTTGCTAATCTCGCTGCACAGTCTCGACAGCCTCCATCACAGTTTTCTTCACCAGCTGCGTCTTCTGCATTATCTGTTTCCCAGATTGCTCAATCTCGCTTTTCTGGTAACAACAGAAATCAGCCTCAACGTGGGCCTGCTCTCTTTGACACTTAACGTGGACCTGCTCGCTTTGACACTCAACGTGGACCTGCTCGTTTTTAAACTCAAAGTGGGCCTGCAAATTCTGAAGCTTCATCTGCAGCTTGTAAGCTTTGTGGGCGCCAGAATCATGAGGCCCAGGATTGCTGGAACCGTTATGACAGAAGTTTTCGTCCACCAAGGCGTCAACCACCATCCTCTCTCCCACGGTCTTATCCTTCTTATGGACCTGGTCTTCTACCATCACCTTCATGGACACCTGACAGCGGTGCTACAGATCATATCACCAATAATTTTTCTCGTCTTAAATTTCCTACTGAGTATACTGGTCCTGATAAAATACAGATGGGTAATGGTTCTTCTATACCAATTTCTAATGTTGGTTCCTCTATTTTAGGAACTCCCACTCGTAAGTTGCAGCTTCGTAATGTTCTCTTTGCACCAAAAATCTCTCACAATCTTCTATCTGTTTCTCGTCTTACGACTGATAATAATGTCTTATTTGAATTTTATCCAAATTTTTGTCTTGTGAAGGATCGATGTACCGGGAAGGTTCTTCTTCGCGGCAGTAGGAAGGGTGGTCTCTATCAACTTGATACTTCATCTCAATCTCCTCAAGCTTTCATAGGAGAACGTACTAGTTTACAAGCCTGGCATGCTAGAATGGGTCATCCAATGATGCGCACAGTTCGCAAAGTTATTTCTCAGTTTTCTCTTCCAGTTTCCAACCAAACTATTAGTTTTTGTTCTTTTTGTCATGAGCATAGGAGTCATAAGTTACTTTTTAAGTCTAGTACAACTGTTTATTTGAATCCATTAGATTTAATTATCTCCGACGTATGGGGACCCTCTCATATGTTATCTAATGAATGATACAAATATTATGTCATATTTATTGATGTGTATAGTCGTTTTACTTGGATGTTTCCTATGTCTCAAAAATCTGAAGTTTTCTCTATAATTTATTTATATTCCAAAAGCATGTTGAAAATCATTTTAATCGAAAGATCAAAATATTTCAATCTGATAATGCTGCTAAGTATCGCAAACTCACTCCGCATCTCCAAGAACTTGGAATTTTTCATTGTTTTTCATGCCCACATACTTCTGAACAAAATGGTTTGGTTGAACGTCGTCATCGTCATATTCGTGAAACTGGTCTTACTATCCTAAATATGGCCTTTGTGCCATCCTCATATTGGTATGATTCGTTTTACACTGCTTGTTATTTGATGAATCGTGTCCCTTCGACTTCTGTTAATAATTCCTCTCCATATGAAGCTCTTTTTGGTCTCCCACCTGATTACACTTCTCTTCGTGTATTTGGTTGTCTATGCTATCCTCACTTGCGTCCATATAGGTCTCATAAAATGGATGTTTTGTCTTCTCCTTGTGTTTTTATTGGATATAGTCCATCTCATAAAGGTTATAAGTGTCTTCATGTTTCTACGGGTCGAATATACGTAAGTCGTCATGTTGTTTTTGATGAGACTACCTTTCCCTTTGCATCCGCGTCATCACCTTCGCCGGCGTCGACTTCTTCACATGTAACTCTATCCTTGTCGGTTTCTTCACCTCTGGTTTCTTCCCTCGTTACTCTGTCTCTCCTTTACTTTGTCATCATCCACAACAGCCGATAGTTCTTATGCTTCGTCAGCATCCACAGCAGCCGACAGCGACTGTTACTAATAATGATGAGCCGCCACCTGCTTTTGTCAATCATCAGCCGCCACCTGCACATGATCAGCCGACAGCACCTGCTATTATTACTGTTGAACCGACTACACCTGCACATGATCCTGCTAATCATCAGCTCAAGTTTCACTCGTCTTCCACTACATCTACCTCGGTCCCAGCACCAGAAATCATGCCAGCATCTACCTCTGCTAATGCTTCCACGTCTGCAACAGTACCTGCTCTTACCAACCACCCAATGATTACAAGGGATAGAGATGGTATCTTTAAACCAAATTCAAAATCTGCTCTCATATGTGATTCAACTCTTGAAACTACTTGTATTTCTCAAGCTCATAAAGATCCACAGTGGCGTACATCATCCGACGACGAGGTCAATGCATTGCTTCGAAATGGTACTTGGTCATTAGTTCCATATCATCCTTCTATGAATGTTATTGGATGTAAGTAGGTTTTTCGAATCAAACGTAATCTTGATGGTACAATTGCACGTTGCAAATCTCTCCTGATTGCCAAAGGTGGCAATCAACAAGAGGGGATTGATTACTCTGAAACGTTTAGTTCGGTTGTCAAACTGTGTACTATACATATTATCCTTACATTGGTTTTGTCTTCCAATTGGCCTATCCATCAACTTGATGTGCAGAATTCTTTCTTACATGGAGAACTTCAAGAAGAGGTGTACATGAAACAACCTCCAGGTTATGTTGATTCTTGTTTTCCTACTCATGTTTGCAAGTTACATCGTTCTCTTTATGGACTTAAACAGGCTCCTCGTGCATGGTACCACAGACTTAGCACTTTTTTATTGCAAATTGGGTTTGTTACTTCAAAGTGTGACTCGTCATTGTTTATTTACAATGGGATTCATGATGTTATTGATTTGTTGGTCTATATGGATGACATTATAGTCACTGGCTCCAGTACTACAGGTATTACCTCTATTCTCACTCGTTTACAACAAGAATTTGCAATTAAAGACCTTGGTCAGTTGTCTTATTTTCTTGGCATTAAGGAAATTTGTACATCTTCGGGGTTATTTCTTTCTCAACAACGTTATGCTCATGATCTTCTTATTCGAGCAAAAATGGATGGAGTCAAACCAATCACCACTCCACTGAGTACTTCTGGTGATATTTCTTCTGATCGTAGTACTTTATTAACTGATGCTACTGAATATCGTAGTATTGTGGGAGCATTGCAATATTTAACGTTTACTCGTCCAGACCTTGCGTTTGCTGTAAATAAAGTTTTAAAATTTATGCATGCTCCTACAGAGTTTCACTGGGGTTTAGTTAAGCGTATTCTTCGTTATCTCAAGCACACAAGTACTTTTGGTATACTTCTTCGTCCATCCCCTTCTTTACAATTATCTTTCAGTGCTTATACTGATTCTGATTTGGCTGGTTCTCTTGATGATCATCGTTCTACTAGTGGATATTGTGTCTATTTAAGTGGTAATATTATCTCCTGGAGTGCTCGTAAACAGAAAACAGTTTCTCGTTCTAGTACTGAAGATGAATATCGGGGACTTACTATTGCTACTGCTGAAATTATGTGGATTCAGTAACTAATTTCAGAGCTTCGTATATCTACACGCTCTCCTCCAATATTATGGTGTGACAATCTTGGTGCAACTTATCTTACAGTTAATCCTATATTTCATGCCCGGAAAAAGCATATAGAAACTGATTATCATTTTGTTCGTGATCAAGTTGCTTCCAAACTTCTTGATGTTCGTTTTATATCCTCTAAAGATCAAATTGTGGATATATTTACAAAACCACTCTCTAAAAACCGGTTTTCTCTTTTAAGGTTCAAGCTAACGGTTCAGGATAACCCGTTACGCTTGCGGGAGGGTGTTAATTCATCATATGTTACGTGTGGAAAATAACACACGGTAACCTGTTTCCCAAGTAAATTGTATTCTAGGAAAGCAAGCTTAGTTAGGAAACTCACTTCCCTTGCAATTCAAGGAAGTCTGTGTATATAAATAGTGTGTATTTCGTTTGATATTTTCTGCACAATTCTGTTAATAAAAACACGTTCAAGTCTCTTCTATCTTCTCTTCTAGTTAACCTACAATTCCTAGTTTTATCTAAACCAATCAACAGAACTTTAGTCAGAGAGTTACCTATGTATGGGAGAGCGAGGTTGGACGTTCAAACTAGGTTCCGAGTTCTAGTTCGGAAATATCATTCAGATTCAGTCAATTCGGATACGTTCATGAATCATTCGTGAGGTCCATATAATCTGGAAACTAGGTTTGGAGTTCAAATAATTCGGAAGTATCATTCGGATTCGGTTAGTTCGGATACGTTCGTGAATCATTCGGGAATGATTTGGAGAATTACTAACTGGGGACCCTAGTCGAATGAGGATTAGAGGGTACAGCAGAACAGGGACTTTTTGGCAATATCCGGAGCCGGTTTACACGTACGTTCCTTTTCTTTTTTTACAAGTCGGTTTTGGGAATCGTGGCTGCTGTTTCCCTGAATACTAACCTACACCAATAGAAGAATTTCATTCTAAATAAGACTCCCCTTCTCCCCCTATAAATACAAGTACATGGCCTAAAGTTTGTCACATAATTCTTTTCTTTTTCTTTCTCTTTGTTTTCGGTTAGGGTTTTTAGGGTTTGGAGTTGAGATAGTTTGAGCACGATGAACGGCCAGAGGGAACCCATAGAGTTGGAGGAAGGTTGGGAAATCATTCAGAAGGGGATTACGAAGCTGATTAATATTCTTGAAGGTGTCCCTGATGAATCTCCAATAGATCTGGAGAAAGAAGGTTGGGAAATCATTGAGAATGAGTTCACAAAAAAGATTAATATCCATGAAGGTGTCCCTGATGAATCACCAGTAGATCATATGAAACTGTACAGCACTATTTACTCTATGTGCAAGGGACCTGGTGCTGATTACACTAAAGACCTTGACAACTCTAAAGAGCTTTACGAAAGATATCAAGGTGTTTATAACAATTACTTGGAATCAAAAGTTTTACCAGCTATTCAAGAGAAGCATGATGATGTGTCTATGTTGCATGAAGTCGTCAAGAGGTGGGAAAATCACAAAGTTATGGTAAAACACCTTTCGCGATGTTTCTTTCATCTAGAACGCTTTTACATTCCTCAAAGAGAACTTCCAACTTTAGAAGTTGTTGGGTTCAATTGCTTCCGTAAAATTATTGGTGAGGGGATGATGAAAGTTCGAGTTAAGGATGCTGTTACCCGGTTGATTAATCGAGAACGGGAAGGAGAAGAAACCGATCAAATTCTGATCAAGAATGTTTTACAGATTTTTTTTGAACTTGGCAACACTCCCCGAGCTAGAGCTCAACTTCCCCAAGCAACCACTTCTTCAAAATACGTCCCTCCCATGTTCCGCAATTCTCCTGCATACAACCCCACTTCTTCAGGCTATAGCCCTACTTCACCATCTTATAAACTAAAGGAGCCAATCTACGCCCCCATCTCTCCAGAATATATCCCCGCCTCACCATATTATAACCCAATGGCGCCATCCTACCGCCGTTGGGAAAACGAGGAATGCTTGCAAAACGAGGAGAAGCTGTTGAAAACCGTTTTCCCAAAAAACTATGCTTGAAAAGGATCGCTCTTGATGACTAGGACGATACGAATTAAACTGATGGTCTCTCGAGGATGTGAAGCCTCTTTTTTAGATTTCATTATTCATTTATTTTTGTGTTGCTGTGTTTTCAAACTACTACTATTTCTATCATTGTCAACATTTTAATAGTGATTCTTAATTTTTCTGAATGGAGATTTGTTTACCAGTACATTGCAAGAACAACGGTTGCAGGTTAACATTAGTGCGTGACTTGTATGTAGAGGTCGATTGCACAATCTATTGCATTAGAAACCAGATTAGTCAGATTCGTGACTTGGAGTCCAGCTTAACTTCTGTGGAGAAGAGTGGTAACAATATTGCTCATTCTCTAACTCAACTTATCATTCCCAGTTGGATTTCTTATCCTCCTTGTATTTCTTCCCTTCTGTAGTTCGACGTTCCTTTTTTTTTCCGCTAGTCAAAAATAAAATAATTAAATAAACCAATAGAACACTCATTTGCCGACTTATAGTCAACCATACCTACTATAAGTTAGCTGCTCTAATTTGTAAACCGATTGGATTACATTAATCTATGCACTTACTAGCACCAACCCTTTAGTTACAAGGGTAACCAGGTTCATATATGCGTTAGAGAGATTGGTAAGTAACAGAGGTAAAGTGCATTGCATGCCGAACTTTGCTTCAGTTAAAGGAAGAGATGACAAGATTGAAGGAGTGAGCGAATCCATCATCATGGGTTACATACCAATGCAACTAGGTACTGGAATACTAAAAATCCAACAAAGAGTTGAGCATATCCAGCAACTGGCCTACACACAAGAGGCTGTAATCCTTTCATGTCCCTCAGTTTGCATACTTAATTTCCTTTTCCTGGCCTAGTCTGTTTTATGGGGGGCGGTTCCCTCAAAAACATTAATTCTACCAAAAATTATACAACTATTTCTATGATTGTCATCTGTACTTTAATAGTGATTCTTAATTTCTCTGATTGGAGATTTGGTTACTAGTACATTGCAAGAACAAACTACTTGAATCTAAAATAAGCCATGTCAGGCCCCTCTACCACAGGAATGAACAGAGAGGCCTACCCACAAAGTCCTCAGTTACATCCCTGTAAAATTTACAACCCATCTTTGCCTTAATTTCTGCTACAATATTTATTTACTTCACGAAAATCCAAAGATCAGGATTAAGTCAATCTTGCGGAACAAAAATTAACACAGAGATGACATAAACACAAAAAGTACACGACAAGAACATAGACTAACTAGAAACACATAAGTATAACGTAATTTGCCACGAATTGATCTGTACGTACATGGACTAGAGAAACATTTGTATACAACAACTTAATTACCTTCTAAAACTTAGTCTGTAGTACATCACTCGACCAGCACATCAACTTTCAGCAGCGTCCTCAAGTCATTTTTACGTGACAAAATACTAACTTAGTTGAGTTATTTATTGGCCATCAATTTTACTTTCCCATCTGTACCGAGGTTGCACACTTATACTTTTCTTCTTCAGCTTCTTCAACTTCTACCCTTTCTGGTTCCTATATACTGTCCGAGTATAGGTCATGCAAATTAACTTCAAGCTTTAAGGTCCTTCTCACCCTATCCATCCATGCAACACACTGTGAATTTGATCAGATGTCTTTGTCAGACCTGTTTTGTGATTTCATAGCTTCCTTGTCAGTCATCACCGCAGGGTTACAAAACTAAGAATCAGTTAGCATGAGAGTATTGAGTGTGTGATTGTGCTGTGCACACTGGTGTAGATTCATTATGTCACATATACTTTCCTTTTTTTTCTTTTTTTGTCCAAGTCAATTTTTGGGAATCATGGCTGCTGTTTCCTTTTAAAACTCCCCTTGGCCCTTCTCTCCCTATAAATACGTACAAAGATCATGGCCTAAAGTTTTTCACGTTAGCCTTTTTTTTTTTTTTTTTTTTTTTTTTTTTTTTTTTTTTTTTTTTTTTTTTTTTTGACTCCGGTTTCTCTTTATTGTCTTGAATTAGGGTTTTGGAGTTGAGAAATAGTTTGAGCAGAATGAAAGACATAGAGGAAGGTTGGGAAATCATACAGAACGGGATTACGAAGCTGATTAATATTCTTGAAGGTCTCCCTGATGAATCTCCAATAGATGTGGAGGAAGCTTGGGAAATCATTCAGAATGAGTTTGCAAAAAAGATTAATATTTATGAAGGTGTCCCTGATGAAACGCCAGTAAATATGACGTTCTATATGAAACTGTACACCACAATTTACTCTCTGTGCACACAGAAAAGTAAATTACTCTAAAGAGCTTTACGAGAGATATCAAGGTGTTTATAACAATCACTTGCAATCAGTAGTTTTACCAGCTATTCAAAAGAAACATGATGATGTATCTATGTTGCATGAACTCGTCAAGAGGTGGGAAAATCACAAATTAATGGTAAAACAACTTTCGCGGTGTTTCTTTTATCTCGAAAGCTATCATATTCCTCGACACTTCTTTCCTACGTTAGAAGGTGCTGGGTTTAATTACTTCCGTAAAATTATCGGCGAGGAAATTATGAAAGTTCGAGTTAAGGATGCTGTTATCTCGTTAATTAACCGAGAACGCGAAGGAGGACAAATCGATCAAACTCTGATCAAGAATGTTTTACAGATTTTTGTTGAACTTGGAAACACACATAAGAAGGAAGATAATTCTCCTCCCACCACCAGACAACCCTCCCCGAGCTAAAGCCCCACTTCCCAAAGCAACTTTCGTCCCCACAACATCCCGCACTTCTCCTGCATACAGCCCCACTTCTCCAGGCTGTAGCCCTACCTCACCATCTTATGATCCAACGGCGCCATCTTACAGCTCCAGTTTTCCAGTCTATAGCCCTATCTCACCATCTTATAACCCAGCTGCGGGATCCTACGACCCTATCTCTCCAGGCTATAACCCAATGGCGCCATCTTACAGCCCCACTTCTCCAAGCCATAGCCGTACGGCCCCTACCTCACAATGTTATAACCCAACGGCGCCATCTTACAGCCCCACTTCTCCAAGCTATAGCCCTTATAGCCGTACCTCACAATTTTATAACCCAAATGCGCCATCCTACATCCCCACCTGGCCGTCATACAGCACTACATCGCCTGCCAACAAACCGACTTCTCCTGGTTACAGTCCGACATCTCCTCCGAACGACACTCCTAAATCTCTTCCCAGCGACAGTGCCACTTCTCCGGAAAAGGAAAATTACAATGCACTGGCATATTATGTCAATGATTTTGAAACGGCAGTTTTGAATGACACTGCAGATTATTATACCAGGGAAGCTTCAAATTGGACTAAAGAAGAATATATGGTAAAGGCCGAGGAATGTTTGCAAAATGAGAAAGATAGGGCCTCTCGCTATCTGCACCCCTGTACTGAGGAGAAGCTGTTGAACACAGTTAAAGGTGTGCTTTATGCTCTTCTCCAAAGAAATGCTTTAAAAGTAGCACTGTTGATGACAAGTACTGCTAGGAGAGACAAATCAAAAGAATGATCTTTCGAGGCTGCGACGCCTCTTTATTTTTTATATTTTTCATATGCTCAAATACTAACATTTCTATCATCGTAATGACTTTAATAGTGATTCTCTATTTTTCCGAATCATAGAGATTTATTTAATGCATTCATACTAACCAGTATCTTCATTGTTATCAAAATGCGGTTTGACAATTAAGCTACGTAATAGTGGGCTTAGTAGGCATATACTCGACCTTACATAGAAAATAGTAGTTATACTCTACAGCTTTTTTACGAAACCTGTTTTGAGGCATACTGATTTTCTCTGAGGCATACTGAATAATGCCAAAATAGATTCACTAAATAAAAAACACCATCATCCCTTATCTACCCTTTTTTATAATGGCAATTATTTAGTGTTAATAATTATGATTAGTTTTAATAATAATGCTTAATTAATAATGTCAATGATTGATTATGTTAAGTTGTGAGTGTTATATTAATTGAAAAAATCTGAGTTTTGAGTGAGAGTGGGGTGGGGTGGTTTTTGAGAAAGGAAGAAGAAGTTATAAAAAAACTAGGGTTTTTGAGATTTGGGAGATTTTTGTGATTCAAATGGATGATCTCGGAGATTTTTCATCTCGTAGACACAATATAATACACATCAACTACAACAATGATCCGGATTTGGCCAGCTTTTTGGATTATGAGAATGATTTTGCTCCAACTTTAACTCTACCTCAACCTAAAACTCAAGATGATGGTTTTGATGAGCCAAATCCAGAGGAAAAATACATTGATGAAGAACCTTATGCTAATAATACAATAGTATGCTCTTATAAGACATCTAATCTCCTTTTTTAGCTTCAATTCTCCAAAAAGTTGAATCTTTACAAATTTTTACGAAGTTCAATACTGGGTTCGGCTGTAATATAAGAGACGAACTTTTCCCGGGAAGAGCAGTTCGGCTTGTTCGATCTCTTTCATTGGATAGCCGAACCTATTGTTTTCTTATGTTTTTTTTTCGAGTTACAGCGTAATGTTCGGCCCAAAATGGATCAGCCGAACATTGTGGTGTAACTTAAATTTTTACTCAAGTCCAACGTTCGGCTCTATAGTACATCCAGTTTATAAGCCGAGCTTATTGAATCGTAATGTTCGGCTCATTTTCCAAATTTTCGTATTAGTCGAACCTAACTTTACTCTGAGTATTTCCTTAGTTCGGCTCTGGTTTAAAATGTTTGAATTAGCCAAACCTTTAGTTAAAGTTATCTAACCACGTTGTATTCTTGTAGATCGTGATTGCTGAACCTCAACCAATGCATGATCAACCTTCGGCTGTTAATATCATTCACGAAGATAATCGAGATCACTTCCAAAATGACTTGGTAGGTAACAAATTGAGTGATGTCGTACTTTATATATTAAAAGTATATATCCCAAACGTTTACTAAGTATATATATGTGACCTTGTATTCTTGTAGAGATGGGGAAGTAAAGCGGAAGCAAAGACTTGGGTTTATGAACATGGATTGCTAAGAAATTGCGTTCTAGTGACCGGGCAACAAAGCCGATGGAACCTGATTGAAATGGTTTGTGAGAGAAGCGGCAAAGACATTGATAAACCTAAAAAAGGTTCTGTGTATGTTGGGAAGACGGGTAGAAAGAACAAGACCAAGACGAAGAAAAGAGAATGTCTTTTCAAGATCATTTTTAACTATATAGAAGAGATCGAAGATGAAAAATATTGGAGTATGAATAAAAAGATGGATTGTCGTTATAACCACACATGTTCACTTGATCTTCATGGACATGCAAGAGTCGCAAGGATCAAAGACCATGAATTGTTAAAAATAGGTAAGATGTATAAAGCATGTGTGCCACCGATTAAAATCCTAAGCATGTTGAAGGTGGATGACCCGGAAAACAAATCCACTCTACGAAATATCTACAACGCTAAAAGTACTTTTAGGAAGAAAGAATTGCAAGGTAGGGTAGTGATGCAACAATCGATGTGGTTGGCGGGAAATAACAACTACATGGTCCAAAGGGAATTGGATGAGTTCTTCCAAGTCACACATCTATTTCTTGCTCAACCGGATTGCGTTAAATTAGCTCAGTATTTTCTGCAAGTGCTTATAATGGATTGCACCTACAAGACAAATAAATATGAGATGCCGTTGTTGAACATAGTTGGGCATACCTCAACCAAGGCACCATTCACCGTGGCCTTCTGTTTTTTACGAGACGAGTTGAAAGAAAGTTATGTTTGGTCATTAGAGCAATTAAGTTAATGTTTCGGGGGGATGCTCTTCCTAAGGTGATTGTAACCGACCAAGAATCCGCTTTGATGTTTGCCATTCATAAGGTATTTCCGGACGCCCATAATTTTATTTGTATTTTTTATATAGGGAACAACGTTAGGAAAAAATGTCAACCAATAATTCAACCGCTTAAGATGAAAGACTTATAGGATATTAAGGCGCTACCGGATGGAATACGAGAAAATAAAAAGGAGAAATTTATGAAGGATTATGATGAGAATCAAAGATTGAGGGCTTGTTTCGCACGTGAATTGGAAGCTTTGACGTGGTCAATTATTGAAGATGATTATCGGGTTAAACATGATGAACTTATTGCGCATTGGGGCACCGAGTATCCAAGTGTCGTTTCCTATTTTCTTACGGGATATTTGGATCCTCACAAAGAAAGATTTGTGGCTTGTAATACAAACCAATACAAACATTTCGACAACCAAGCTACAAGTATGGTAGAGTCCGCTCATCATCGATTGAAGAAGAACCTTTTTGGGTGAGTTGAATCGGCTGTGACGGTGTTTGAGGTAATGGAAGAGTATTTCAAAATGGGTATCATAAGAATTAAATCATAATTTTAATATTGTTCATTGTTCAATCATAAAAATTATAGGGACGATCCTTGGCTAAGGGGATTAACTTACCGGGTATCCCATTTGTGTATTGACAAAATTATGCTTGAAGTAAAGTTGATGAAAGCTTGGAACGCCAATGAACCTCATGAAGTATGTGTTTGTAAAATGAAAGAATACATGGTACTTCTATGTCGCCACCAGATAGCTCGATACGTGGATGGTATTATACCTTTTGAGCATATTGATAGTTATTAGAAACAATTAAGTTTTGATCCTCTCCCCACGGATGATCCCGAGGAAGAGATTTGGGATACTCCTTACGGGAAAAGATTAGCTGAGAAGTACCGAAGTGCATACCGGGGTCAAAAGCAAATCAGTTACCACAACTTGAGAACGTTCATTTATCCTTTCACCGAGGAGGATCTTTTGGAACCGGAAAAGGGTGAGTAAAAAGGTAGAAAAGTACCAAATTGACACGAAAAAAGGAGAGAGCAAAAAACAAGTTGTTGGCTAACAAAAGAGATCCATCAGGAATTGAGCATCATAATGCAAAGTACAAAACGGAAAATATGGAAATTGAGAAATTGATAAAGTTGGGAGAAGTTAAGGTTTCAAGGAAACGTGGTCGTCCGAGCAAAGATAACGGCGAAACAAGTAACCAAAATGATACCCCAAGAGACGTTAAACTCAAAGGGAAGATGTTTCCTTCGCAAGAAATGGGGAAACAAATCAAGACGAATGAAAAGAAGACTATATATGCGGTGGGAAAACTGAAAGGACCTAAAAAGGATAAGGATGGTAAGTACTTGCGCCCTACTAATATGATATATGACAATTACATGGAAGAGCTACCCGAAATTATTCTTGACTACATTATAACCATGGACGATGTCGAAGGGGATGGAAATTGCGATTATCATGTCACGGCAAAACAACTAGGACCTTTTGAAGAGGCGAAGAATTCGGAGTGGCAAGGAGACGAAATCAAGTATATAAGGAATCGGTTATTACAAACATTGCGTCGAAACAAGAACTTCTACAAGGCAATGATGAGAGGGGGTCCAAGAGGAGACGAATGGGTGGTGTCGGAGTATATTGCATTCGAACGATGTATACATGGGTATTCCGTCATCACAAGCGACTATTGGATGCAAATGCCGATTTGTGGGTTTTTTATAGCGGAGACTTTTGATTGCTTAGTTCATTATTTCGGGAGGGTTGGTAATACTTTTACTTATGTGTCGCCAAAAAAACCTTATCGTCAGAGTCTAAAAGATAGAAGACTCGTTCTTGCGTTTGTTCAAGGATGTCATTTTCTCGGCCTCAAGCTTAAGAACGGTTTCCCATTACCTCCTTTGAATTGTGAAGTCTTTTGGACGGGACTCCAACATAATTACTTGATGGATTAGAGTGCAAACTACTGCGATGGAAATGGACCTTTGGAAAGCTTCGTACATCTCTCTTACGGAAGATCAAGTAATTGTAACGACGGATGAAGAAACAAGTGAAGATGAAGAGGATGAGGTCAATGAATCCGCGGTAAGATTAAGATGTCCATAAAACGTAAAGATGAAGTCTTTTTGGAATTTTCATAAAGGATCGGTTGTCTTTTTTTGTGAGGATGAGGTAAGATTATAAATCACATATAATGTATCCTTAAATACACCATACAGTTTAAATATTTTGGCTTTTTCTTATCTATGTGTTTGTTAATAAATATGTTCCACAGATTTGTTCGGCTTAAATGTAATACACAATTTTAGGCCGAACCTAGATGCAAAACTGATACCAAAGTTACAGAGATATGTTCGTCTTAAAATGAATACAACAAAAACAGCTAAACCTAACAAGTTGCAGGAGCACTTGTGGGATTTTGCAGGTTCGGCTTACAATAAAGAATTCATTTACATACGAACATCACATATTCTTTTAGATTAAGATCCGAAGCTACATATATTTTTGGTAATTCCATTAGTTTTCATTCATATTTAGATTAAGTTCCGAAGCTACATATAAAATGCACACTACATAATACTAAATAGTTTAATAAAACCCAAATATGGTTTATTAGAATTGCATACGTTTTTTTGAGGAAGTCCTCAAGGATGCGGTATTGAGCGACGTATTCAAAATCCTTTCCCTTCTATCGTCACCATTCCGCTCGTGACCACTCTTCAGTTTCAGCAATGATTTCACCCTTAAGTCGATATCGCTTTACAATCCGAATTAAAGCAGTAAAATCTTCAACTTGTTTTCTTATCTATAATATGACACAAATTGATTCGTTTGGTGTCCCATGGAATTTTGGTTACTTTTTCACTGGATAAGATTGCCCCTCTGTGATTTTATTGTTTCGTTTGCCTATTCGTCAGATTTTGGTAAATTCTCAGAACTTGAGGAGAAAATAGGTACTCCCTGTTATATCTATGCAAAATCGTTTTTTCCTCTACCATTATCACCGAAACACCTTCACCACCATTACAGACCAGGCCTCCTTCAGCTTCATCTTCTCCCACACAAACCACCACCATCAACACTATCGCCACCATAATCCCCAACACCACTTCCTTACTCTCTTCTTCGTCGAATTGTTGTTGTTCCCCTCAATTTTTTATATCCAATTTAGTGCCCTAACCTAATCGTAAAAACTTTTCTCAACTCTCCATGTGATTTTCCTTCACCATTGATTTTCTCTAACTCGATATTATTCTTCAATTGCATGCCCCAAATTGATGTGTCCATCTATTTATCTTTCTTTATCCTTCACCGCCACCGTTACCCACCACCACTAATAACAAGCAACTCTTTTACGTACAACAGGCATGGAAGTGAAATTGAAAATTAGTATGCATTAAAATTGGATTTGTCAAAACTGGTCTTGCTACTAACTTCGATTTCAATTCATACTAATTTCGTTTTCGTATAGCATATACAGCTTCGTATCTCTATCAAATTTTATGTTCCTCACCATCTCCTTCAAAGATATTGGTAAGAACTACTTCCACAATGGGTTAATTCCACGCGCTAATTTAAAATTTTGCTTACCGAGTTCTTTTACATTTTTCTTTCTTTTAGATGTAGCACAACTGAAGATTTAAGGTTGTGAACATTGGTTGTTTGTAGAAATGCCTAACAAAATTGTAGTAAGATAAATTGATGAAGTAGAAATGTGATAATGGAATCTGTGACTCTGTGAAATGAATGCAAGTTCTAGGGGTAAAAAAATGTATGACGAAATAATTAAAAAAATCATCTTAGATGAAATCTTAATGAAGATTTAGTCAAATTTAAGGATTTGAACGCTCGTTGTTTGTATAAATACCCAACAGGATATTGGTAGTAACAGTAGTATATAGCTATCAGGTAAGAATTTATCTATCTTTACCATTTGAATCCTAATTTTAAGAGCAATGCTAATAAATGCCTCAAGGATGCATGAATTCTGATTCTCAACATTTGGATGCACTATGGGTTTTTAGCCTATTTTCTTTGGTTATCCAGAAGTCAAATTTCGCAATCTCTCATATTTTTTCTGGACAGTTATTAGATATGACTTTAGATTGGGTAGAGTAGACTGAAACCCCTAGCCGAAGTCTGACTCAATCGTTTTGGTGTCTCTATAGTTAGAATAAGAAAATGCTAGAACCTTTTCTTAATGTTGTTAAACGATATTCTCATATGGTTCACAGACATACTCATCTACGTCATTGAGAGTGTTCACGAGGCAGAAATTTACATCAAATTTAAGTTGTAAAGATTACAACTTGTTAACCTTACCTGTTTGTGTAAATGTCTAAGAGAAAATCATTATTGCATCTCTCACAGGGTTATAGATAACCAGACGTATGTGGTTGGTGAAGATGTGATGGGTGTTATAGCATCTCTACCAAGTCTGCACTAAATGAAGTGAACCAACAGTCACCGGTGCATGATGCGTGACTCTCCAGTACCGCAAGTTTGACAAAATTGTAGGCTCCATGTAAACCCTATTGGATTGTTTATATTAATTGGATTTTTCTGGTTTCTGACTCAGTTTTGTTCTCACAAGGCATGATACTAGCCGCAGATGTTATAAAAATGAAGGGGAAGGGTGCACTTGGTAGGAAAGTCATTAATTTTCATTCAGGAATTTAGTCGCTAAACACCTCTATCCCGTTACACATTTAAGTGCATTTCTTCTTTTATAAAATCCCAAAGTAACTTTATAGGTCTTTCCTTATGAATTGTTCTTTTTTTTTCAAGAATCTTAGTTGACAAAAGAATGCTTCGAAGAGCCACACTTTTGACAATTTAGTTCGTAGATTTATACTTAATACTTAAAGATTATAAAAATGTTATTCTTTTGACAAAAGAATCCACCAGTATATGTTAAAATTCTCTTAGTCTTGGACTTAAGGTACAAAGCATCTGTATTGGCTGTTTGTGGTTATTAATTACGAACCAATAGTTTGCATTGGTTCTTTACGTGTGTTTGTTAACTATGTGCCAGATGATGATTGATGAAATTTATTTATCTTGCACCTTTAATTGTTCCAATAGTTCTGCTGTCATGGACAAAGATGCTAATTATGTCAGTAATGTTTATGTTTACTCTCTTACAAGTTGTGTACTTTTATATGTGAATACCTCTCTTTCAGTTTATACTAGATATGAACCGCAAAGGAATGATCCTGAGAGAGTGTGGAATGCCCAGGAAGCCTGATTTTGCATGAAGCTCTGTGGCGCAAAGGCATGGTCCAAAGATATAGTGGAATGCCCAGGAAACCTGATATTTTTTTAATGAAGCTCTGTGGAGCTACCATACACCTAATCGCGTCCATGAGGTTCTTGCTTCGCCAAGCCATCATCTACATGTATTCTTATTCTTAACTTGGCAGTCGTGATTTGCCAATGCATATGTTTTAAGCCTTTAGTGCAATAATTATGCACTAAAAATGTAGCTGACAAGTAGAAAATGAGTTGTCCTACTCTTAAGTCTTAAGAAGTTATGCCACCATCTACAGGTCGAAAAATTAGTATGGGTGATTATTGAATTGCTATTAAAGAAGTTGTTGCGACCTACTGCTTAATAAAACCTGATTTTTAATTATTTTGTTTGTAAGAAAATATCGTGGTGATATTTACAAATTGGTGAATGTCGACCCGATACACGGACGAAGGCATCAGCCATAGCACCAGCACCCCTTCCGCCCAGTGCCATAATGGCACGGGCAATCCACTAATATCAAACAATCGACAAAATAACGCGGCACGATCTCGGTTGTGAGGGTTCCCGGTGTCGGAGCAGAAGCTTTCATGAATTTTTCCTCAATAACTCTGACTCATTATACCATTCATGCGACGTTGTTCACCCATTTTTGGATAATAGGCTACATAGTGTGTGCATAGTGATACATCTTCATCTAAAGTAAAGTTGAGAGCATGAACTGCCATTTTTTCCAGAGATATGAATAAAAAATGGGCATCTAGAGTGGGTATACATAGAAGCTACGTGAGTAACGGCTAGTTTAAAAAAAAAAAAAAAACTAGTCGTTCCTCGAAATTTGTGAATTTGAAATGTAAGGTTCGGCCTAAAATTAAGACAAATCGAACGAGACGAACTTCTCTATAGATTTAGTTCGGCTCAAAAATGAATACTACTTTTGGGCCAAACTTCATTGATCTACAAATCTCAATTGAACTACAGGTTCGGCCTAAATTTAACAGAAATCGAACGAGACGAACTTCTCTATAGTATGAGTTCGGCTCAAAAAGGATTAATACTTTTGGGTCGAACTTGACACTCTGATCTACAAAACTCCATTAAGGTTAAGTAATAAGTTCGTCCAAATGAAAAAGAGAAGTCGAATGAGACGAACATCTGTATAGTTTAAGTTCGGCTCTATAATGGAATTATGATTTTGGACCGAAACTGTTGTGACTGCGTAAAAGTATCTTTGTTCGTCCCATTAATAAACTTCACGGGACGGCCGAACCTAATACTGTTAATATAAAAAACACAAAGTGGATGATAATCTAAGTTATATTCTTAAAAGTTAAACTAGAAATACAATTCAGAGTGATAACTAACATTTAAAACGGAAATCCAAGCTATAGTCTTAAAAGTTAAACTATAATCCAAAACATCAAAGTGCAATAACAAAACATATTCATGCACCACCACCTCGAATACCACCTCCATGATCACTTCCACGGCCTCCATTTTCATCATTGGTATCGGATGCATTACCACCTCCACTTGGGCCTCCGGGTTCTTGTCGGGTTCTCTTCATCGATTTTTTCTTTGCACTGACGGATTGACATACACGAACGACCTCTTGAAATTTGTTGCAGAAACCTTGTTGCTCATCCACTGATGTCGTCTGTCTGCAACTAACTTTCTTCTTCATTTTCCTCAACAACTTAGTTGCCGACGATAACTAATTTCATTTCAAACCAAAAATTAGACAAGAATATACTTTCAAATTTCATAATACTTTTAAAAGAGTAAATAAAGAAATCACTTACCATTATCGGCATTGCCTCGGATACACTATGGATTTTGTTGTCAGACGCTTTCTTTGTCGTATCTTCCTTTGCTTGTGCCTCCGTGATTTCAGCATCAACAAGATCTTGACTTTCTCTATTAATAATGAAGGGATGGGATACTTGATTGTACCAATCCATATACTCTTCTACAACTTCACAAGGATTTTGACGCAAACTCTCTAATCCCTCCTAACTCAGCATGTTGTTATCCATTTCTTTCCAATGAAGAAGCGATGGCTCGGGATCATATTTTGGTTTCCATGAACTGGTGGTGCTTTTTTTGCCTTTACTTCCCTTTGGTAGCAACTTAAACTTTTGGTTATCATCATATGGTACTGTTTGGATAAACCCAAATTGGCGGAGTACTCGATGAGGATCGAAAATTACATACCCGTCTGGATAGAACAACGGTCCGTAGTACATCCCCGAAGGCATATCTTCGTCTTGAACGAATTCATCTTCTTCTTCTTCTGCGTTATATGGTTTAAATTCAACATCGTATCCATCCAAAGAGTCTAACTTTTCTCTTAAATAGGTTATCTTTTCGGGATTATCCCTCTTCTTATAGTCTTTGAACTCATATTTTGCCGAAGTTGAAAATGTATCATCCACCACCTCAATTTGTGTGCTTACTTTCAACTTCGGGAAGTGATCATATACCCACACCTAAATTAATCGCATAGGAAAAATATTAGTTGACAACATAAACCTCAGCAATACATACCAATATTCAGCTCAAAAATGAATTACCACTATGGGCCGAACCTGACATTTTCAGAATAATTACTTATAAGTTGTCAGGTTCGGCTCAAAAAGGAATCGGTAATTTAGGCCGAACTTGACACTGTAATCGACTAACTAAAGATAAAAGTACGTGATCAATAATAACTTAGAAATGGAATTAAAGTTATTGAGAAGTACCTGAAAGAGACTAAAGTTTCCTCCAATATTTCTAGAGTCTAGCCTAGATGTTGTATCAATTGAATGGAGAAGGAATGCAACACAAGCGGATCCCCAAGCGTACTCATAAAACTTTGAAAGATCTTTTACGAATTGGAGATATTGAGCACTAACTTTGTTGCCAGTATGGTCAGGAAATATTATTCGGCCGAGAGTGTGCAACAAATAAGTAGCAGCAGTCTGGTTTATTTTGGTCGCGTCCATCACCAACCCATCCTTAACTTTATGCACAGTGTTCTCGATCTTTTCTTTCAGATTCTTCAACTTGAACATCTTTGGTTTATTGCGGCAGCCAACATGCACATTTTCAACCTCTTTAGCGGCGCTATAAAACTCCTTCAGGGTAGTACCATGATCCCAACCAAGAACTTATTCAGCCAACTTATATAGCCGTCCCAATCCAATTCACAATATTCAGCATCCACACTTTTCCCACGTGCTCTAAGACCTATAATCCTATCAGCATCATCAGGTGTTGTTGTCATCTCGCCGAATGGAATATGGAATGTGTATGTTTCGGGACTAAATCTCTCATTAAAGGAAGACGCGGTCACTGAATCACAACCCTTTTTTTCATGTTGAATTTCTTTCCATAAACCATATCTCTAAACTATAGATTGAACCTCATCGACTTCATTCTTCAAATCCCAAGCTGCATCCCTTTGGTGTCTCAAATTTGTGACCGCGCCCCTATGATCCGGAGTCTCATAAATTCTCTTTGCCCACGACTCCTTGTAACCAATCAAAACCTTTCCTCCATATTGAGGAAGACCAAGTATTGGGGTGTTCTTCTGGGTAGGTATTACATAATCATCATCAGGAATATGAAGCTTTGTCTTATGTGGTTTAGCAACTTTCTGTGGTTTTATTTGTTTTCTTGGTTGTGGTTGTTGTGGTTGTTCTTCTTCATCATCTTCATCTTCAGCGACTTGTTTTCCATCCCTTTATGGTCTATGTTTCTCATCTTCTTCATCATCTTCATCTATATTTGTGTTACCTTACAATCCTCCTCCGCGTCCGGTCTCTTTAGTTGCAGTAGTATTTTCCTTGTTAATTAGCCCGACTTCCCTGAACTTCTCCTTCTGGATGTATGTCTGTCTTTGATCATCCTCTGTATTGGAGGTTGTAGTTCCTCTTTTACGTGCACCCAATTTTTTGTTGCCTACTCGAGGTTGCGAAGTTCTAATATTATAAGGGGTTACTTCCATGGACCTCTTCTTATTGTCCTTTTGATTTATAACTCTCCCACCACCTTTGTTTTGTTTCCTAACATAAAGAAGAAAGTAACAAAAACTTTTTTTAAAAACACACAGAGACTTAAACAATCAACAGTGAGACCTCTTAAACAGACCAAATGTTAGATAACTGAAAAACAAGAAAAAATAACCAAAAACATGGGAGGAAAATCATTGCGCACGGTGATACCAACTTTTCCCAACACTAACTATGAAATTAGTGACCCATGCTTATCAAACCTGCAAATCTTCCAACAAGCTAAATGATAACTATAAGGTGAATAAAAGGAGCAGGCAATGGAAACTCTTTTACTTGCATTCAAGTAACTGGAAATCTCAGTTGGTTTAGCATAAAAGCTTATGTATTTCAGGGTTTTCAACTTTTGTTATGCATTAGTTAAAACCGATTTTCAACCTTTCTCTGGTAAAGGTTGGTTGTTCTTGTTATTTTATCTTGCGATAGGATGACAACATGGTGATATTCTCCCCAGAAAGATGCGAAGAAAAGGAGAAGAGGATGCAGAACTTGAGATAACGAATTTTTTAGTTAATCATTTTCCTGTTTAAGAAAAGCCTGATTTTATTGCATATATTTATTGCTTTTGCTTAACAAAATTTCGGTATAATTGATGTTTATTACATTATTTGTGTATGGATGGGTGTCTAATTCAATTGTTTCTGGTTAAGAAAAACTATTGATATCAAACTATCAATTGTTTAGTCTTACGAAATTGTGGTGCAATTGCGGCGCAATTTCGGTGCTATAATGTCTATGATTGTTTCAATTGCTTCTGGATGAGATAAATGGTTATACAAGTTGATTTATTTGGTTTGTATGAATTGTTTATGTATTAACAAAAGGTTTTCGGGATCAATTGTTAGTCCAATTAGATTCCGGGTAAAATAAACTAAGTTAATTCCGATCTTAGTTAGACTTATTAAAGTGGAGGTTTCGGTTATTCAAGTCTAATCGAATGCCTTTACAAGAAATACTAATTAACTAACCTAGTACTTGTCTTGTTTAAAAGTGAAAGGTCTAAGTTATTGATGTGAATAATTAGAACCTGATGAGAAAAATATAGTTAATTCTGATCTTTATTTGGGTCTTATCAAACAAGTGATTGTATTTGTACAATCGGTTTAGCAAGAGAACTAAGGTGCTTAGTCGATTTTTAATTTTCTAAACTATTAGGGAAAATTGCTTCGGGCAATTGTTTCTTTGGTAACATATCAAAACAAAATTACTTTGTAGTTTCGGTTTTGATATTGGTTATCTAAAATGGTGTGTGGAACCCTCGTGCTTAACTCTTATAGGTTTTGCAAGTCTTTTGAGATTTATAAGATCCTTTCGGTTTGTCCTTTATTCTCTCGTACCTTTGTCATTTTGTGACAAAAAGGAGGAGAAATATATGGAGTAAACAAGTGATATTGGTATTGATTTGGTATCACTAAGGAAAGAACAATGTTGCTTAAATGTGTTATCTAACGAAAAGAGTAAAGCATAGACTAAGGGGAAGTAACATATCATATTGATACTTGTGGTTATCTTAACTACAAAGGGAATAACAAAGACGTGCGGACTGAATCTACCTATCTTACCTTTAGGGGGAGTATTAGCTTTGTTATTATAATGTCAACAACGGCGTTTAAGGATTGAATTTATGCAGGTTATTGTGTTGTTGAAACTTGGAATCAAGCGTATGTATAATGAATTCTTGTAATTTGTTTATCCATATGATGTAAGAGTTTTTCACTAAAATTAACAAAGGGGGAGATTGTTAGAGCATAGCTCGGTTGAACCCACCAAGCGTTGGTATGTCAATTTTGGTTGTCATATTTTAGTGAACCAAAACTCATTTAAAGAGTCGTTTGATTATATGCTAGAGTCAACTTCGTATAGGTTAACTTGAAAGTATTAGGATATGAGACATACAAGTATTACATGAAGACTTGAAGAATGTGAAGAAGTAAAGATCTACGTCGACGACATCATCCTTCCTCTTGAGGTTAGTAATATTTCGACTTAAATTGTTTCATTCCTAACGTATCTTTCAAGTCGTGCATATTTAAAACATAACTGCGAAGCTGTGTATGATACTCTAGTTATACATAGTATTAAGGAATACAATACGAAGTATAACGCTTATCTTTTGAACTTCGTATATAAGACATCGATATAATTGTATGAGTGTTATTGTGATTATGTGTATGGGTATGGGTGAAGATTTCGTCCTAGGAAACAATGTTTTGCATTAGTTTAAAGGAAGTAAATTCATGAACTTGTTTTGTGAATCGAAAGGGAAATCGCTAGGCTAGCTTATTGGTATTGTTATTCATTGTAAATCTTTGGATTACCAATATGTGTGTTTAGTATAACCGCTCATGACTTGTTTATGTTCTTGGTAAAACTGTTCACAAGGCCTGACTTTTGTATCGGTGTGATTTTTATTAGTGAAACCAATCTTAAGTAATCACCTGAGATGGTATGATCGATATTTGTAATTGGTGTGACCATTCCTAGTCATTGGGTAATCGATCCTAGAACTTGGTTAGGACTAATCACAAGATGGTAATCGATCCTTGTAGTAGGTTAACAAGTTTTTAGTAATTGGTGTAACCGATCCTATAACTTGGTCAACCGATCACAAGTAAGTACCATATATAAGTGGTAACCGATCCTGGTACTTAGCCATTTTATGGAAACTAGTGTGACCGATCCTAGTAGCCACTTGGAGGTAGAATCGAAACTTTGTGCCGAGGTAGAACCGTGAAACCCATAATTGGTGATTTGATAGGATAATCAATCACATAGTTCTTGGAAGATGGATGAACCAATTCTAAACTCATTTGCAAGTGTGGTAAATCGGTTCCAAGATTGTAAATATGAAAAAAGAATTTACAAAGTAAACATGTAGACATATTTTGAATATGTGCAGTAATTCTTATCTTTTATTGTTCAAATATATTCCTTAATAACTAAAGGAGAATCCCGGATCGAAATAAATTAAGAATCTTTTAGTTAAGGTTTTTAGTTTCCAGCAATTAAATGCATATCTCTGGTGAATAAAAATTAGTAATGTGCATTTACTAATTAGAGATTTTCTAGTGAGATTTCGGTCAATATTTGGACAGTGCATTTCCAAGAATTATGAAAACCGATTTGGGCTTTAATGCATATCTTTCAGAATATTCGGTTTTGGAAATTCCTTGGTGTCCAAACTTCCTTTGTCTATAAATACTGAAGTTTGCATTTCTAGCAAACTAATCCTCAGATCCAGCAAAATTACCTAGTTGTGTTGTTACTGGTGAAGCCGTCTATTCGGAGAGGAAAGTACCCTAATTAGGCGAAATCTCTTACGACCGCTCGTTTTAAAGACTTCTTTGGGATTCGGAAGCTCTACGAGTACCGTTGGTGGGAAACTAGATAATTGCAGTTTATTATTAGTTTTCGATTGATTTGATTAACTAACGGTTGTTGAACTTTGGTTGCACCTAACCGTTGAGAATCTTCTCTTCTGATATAAGATTCACTCAAACTAGATCGAAGTATCGACGGGGATCTTTAGACTGTTTGTAGTTCTAAAGACGTCTTGTGATAATCCAACGTTAACAGACTTCGTACTGTGTGTGATTGATCACAAGATATTCAAGTTGATTTTCTGCAGGTGTTTATTGAAGATCTAAGAAGATTTGATGACAAAGAAGATATTTGGGTTCATAATCTTTGGTGTACACATAACTTGATCGGCTGGAAAGGGATCCAACTATAATCGGTTTATCTTTGTGATAAATTGGATTCATTAGTTGAGTAGATCGCCATCAATACATTTCTTTGTGATTAATAGTATTGATTGCATAGTCTAAACAATTACTTTGGTAGTTGTTAAATAGATTGATCTAAGGATCCGACAAGCCTTTGTCAAACTCATATCACGTTGTTTGAAAAAAGTTGCTACCGAACAGTTTTTCCTTTACTGTTTGGAATACGAACCAAAGGAATTGTTCCAAGTGTGTGACTTATTACAAGTTGGAGGCACAGGGATACTGAGAGAATTAGGTGAACTATAGGTTTAGTTGCTTGGTCTCAACTATACGAAGTTGTTTTGATTTTGTATAGAGGCTTAATTCTAAGAGTATTCAATTCTGGACTAGGTTCCGGGGTTTTCTGCATTTGCGGTTTCCTCGTTAACAAAAACTTGATGTGTCATTTACTTTTATTTTCCACAATTATAATTGTTCATATTATAATTTAAAGTAAATTACACAAACGTTAATTCCTAATTACTTGATAGCAATCCTATAGTGTTTGATTAAGTCTGAACCTATTATCAAGTAATCATACTTCGTTGTTGTATTATCTCGATCTTGAATCCATAGACAATCACACAAGTTATCTTATTTTCGTATTGTCTCGATCTCGTATCCATAGACGATCACATGAAGTGTAAACCGATTAGTTGTATTGTCTCGACTCAGTCCATAGACAGTCACTTTCGAAGAAAGGACTTATAGGTGGAAAAGTTTTAGATTGAGGTATATTTGGGTACCCTCGTCTTTTCATCAATATATGTGATTAAGCATGATCTGCAACACTACAACACAGGACTGTTCTAACTACGTTGGATGCATGACATACACTATGAAAGTAAAGTGTTGAAAATTAGTGTTGCAGCTCAAAACTCGACAGTCGCAGTCAACATCCAACCGATATCAAAAAGTCAACATGTTGGTCAAAGTCAAGGCCCATTAGTGCTGATCCATGGCAGTTTGGCCCATATCCACTGATCGAGTACCAGAATCTGCTAGGAAGGTTTTAGAAGTTTCTGGATTGATTGTTGATCAAGTCGCTGCAAAGAAAATTTTTGGAACATTCCAGATGTCTTATTGGTCAAGTTACTTGTAGAGGAAGTTTATCTCGAACTAGGGTTTAACCCATATATTCAACAATAGAAATAGAGGGGAATCTCAATCCTAAAGGGTCACACCCTGATAGACGAAAATACATCAGTGAACACTAAAAGGGATCAGAAAACCATTTAATCCATACATCCATAAAATATTTTTCCCTACGAGGATTCGCCCGTGGATGTTGGCAAAACTTGCCGAACCACGTAAAATTCGTGTCTCTCATACTTAAGCTTGTTTTGTGTGATTAACCCTAGTTTCGCTGCTAGATTATCAATATCATAGGACTTAGGAGGTTTCCCAGACGGACGTGGATGGCCAATCGAACAGCTAGATATCTAGCCCATAGGACTAAGCCATAGCATATACTCCATAATGTCATCTTCTTTATTGGTTGGTGTTGAACTGTCTAGGCTAGTTGGGAAAATATCTTAATTGGTTGCATTTCCAAATGTCAGAAAAAAGAACTGCTACGGGGATCACTAATTCATTAGTAGGAACTCTTTGGTGTTGAAATGTAGACAAGCAATGCTCGCAGGCACTATTGAATTCTTCGGTCTTAAGTTCTGCAAAAATTTAGATTACGAACTGGACTGGGACTGGGACTGGGGATATAAGTTGCTAGACATGGAAGTTAGGAGTATTCTATGGACAGAAGAGAGATAAGGTACACCAAAAATTTCCTAATTTTTCTCTTAGAAAATTCGTTAATTTAGTCAAGTATATCACGTCTATTTTTGTGAAATGCGGTAGTTATAATAGGAGACGCGCGGCTGTAGCGGATTGGTTGGAATAGAGGAACAGATGAATTTCGTAACAGACGATCTGTAGCCCTATTGTTGTGCCTAAGATGTCTCAACTCCAAACCAACCCAAGACAATAAAAGAGTGACCGATAAGAAAAGAATGCTATAATTAGAAAAAAATTTAGGTCATGAACTTGTTTTTATAGGAAGAGAATGAGAGCCTGCCTTATTTAGAATGTCTTTTTTTTTTGTTGGTATAGTTTACTTGTCAAGGAAACAGCAAATCGTGACGCCCACGGCGGCACGTCCCATCTAAACACGAGTCAAGAAATAGGACTCACCTTCTCTCCCTATAAATAAAAAAACTTCATTACTTAAACTTTCTCCCATTAGCTTTCTTTTCTTGTTTCTTGTTAGGGTTTGAAGTCGGGATCGTTTGCGCACAATGGTATTGGAGTTGGAGAAAGGTTGGGAAATCATTCATAAGGGGATTACAAAGCTTATTAACATTCTTGAAGGTGTCCCTGACAGTGGTGGAACTAGAAAATGAATATGGGGTGGCTTGAAAACTCATTGGCTAGTATTTGGGCTGGCTTAAGCCTATTTTTTACATTTGAATTTTTAACCAAACTCAAAAAATCCTTATAAAATATAAGTTTTTCTGGACTTTGGGATGGCTTAAGCCAGCCGAAGTCTATACATAGTTCCACCCTTGGTCCCGATGAATCACCAATGGACACGGATGACTATTCGAAGCTCTGTATAACAGTTTACGATATGTCCTTTAAACCTCCTCCTGATTATTCTAAACAGGTTTATGAAAGACACCTAGGTGTTTATAACAATTACTTAAAATCAAAAGTTTTACCAGCTATTCAAGAGAAGCATGATAATGTATCTATGTTGCAAGAACTCGTTAAGAGGTGTGCAAGTTATAAAGTGTTGGTAACTCAGATTTTTGAAAGTCTTGCTTATATCGATCGCTATTACATTGTTATATAAAGGGACTTCCATCGTTGAAATATGTTAGGTTTGGTTTCTTCCGTAAAACTTTCGGCGAGAAGATGGAAGTTCGAGTTAAGGATGCTGTTGTAGAGATAGTTGATTACCCGAGAACGCGAAATCTATAAAACTCTGCTCAAGAATGTTATAGAGATTTTGTTGAACTTGGAACAAGAAAGAAAAACAGAATATGTAATATTTTTCTCTAGCAATTTTCAATCCACATCTGGCAAGCTATTTCTCTGAATTTGAAACTACGTTTTTGGAAGAAACATCAACCGCGAAAGCTCCAAATTGGACTAAAGAAGACTGTGCATCAGAGACCGAGGAATGGTTGCAAACGGAGAAATATAAGATCTGTTGTAGATTTTCTTAAAAAAAATCTAAAAGGGCCTAACCTTGTGTTGGAGCCAAACAAAAGCATGTTGGCTTAACAGTCACCGTGAAAAGATGTTATCTTTCAAACTGGACGACTGTGAAAAAGCAACAGACACCATGAAGAGACTTTACTTTTCTTAGATGAATGTTGGAGATCAACAGACTCCATGAAAGGGTATCATCTTTCTATAAAATCCTTTATTTTGTTGTCAGTAAATCATTAAGTTTTCAAGTTTTCTTTTCATTAGGCCTAAGTATCATCATATCTATATATAGAGTGATTCTGGTTTTTACTGGAAATCACATCTTGTAGCAAACAAACTTCATTATATCTTGAGAGTGTGTATTTCAGAAAACCCTTATGATCTGTTGGGGGAAAACATACTTAAAAGATAGCGTTTTTTCGTTCCTTGGAGTGATTAATCTAGAACCCAATTCTCAAAAGTTTTAAGTATGTCTACCATTCAAGATTTATCACTCACTAGGACTGTTCAACCCCTTCAAGTCATGAATCAAGACCTCAATCGTCTTGAACGCTTAGATGGATGCAACTTTACTCGATGACAAGAAACTTTCTTATTCTTTCTCACTATAATCAACCTGAGCCACATCATTGGTGATAATCTTGAAGCAATTCCAGAAGACATGAAGATGATAACGAGGCTCGCAAGAAGGAATTGAAGGAATTGAGACAGAAGCGCAAAACTGAAGTGTTAGAGCATTGCTCGGTTGAACCCACCAAGCATTGGTATGTCAAGTTTGGTTGTCATATTTTAGTGAATCAAAACTCATGTTAAGAGTCGTTTGATTACGTACTAGAGTCAACTTCGTATAGGTTAGATTGAAAGTATTAAGATATGAGACATTACAAGTATTTCGAAGTCTTCAAGATGTGAAGAAGCAAGGAGATACAACGACAACAATCATCCTTCCACTTGAGGTTAGTGATATTTGACTTGAACTGTTTCATTCCCTAATGTATCTTTCAAGTCGTGCATTTTGAAAACATAACTGCGAAGCATATTTGAACTCTAGATAGACATAGTATTAAGGAATACAATATGAGGTTTATTGCTTAACCATTAAACTTTGTAGATAAGACATCGCCATAACTATTTGAATGTTGTTGTGATTATGTATGGGTATGAGGTGAGGATTTCATCCTAGGGAACAATGTTTACATGTGTTATAAGGAAGTAAGTTCATAAACTTATTTGTGGACCGAAACGGAATTTTCCAGGTGTTATTGGTTTTGTTATTCATTGCATATCTTATGAACAGCCAATATTTGTGATAGAGTATAACCGCTCACAACGTGTTGTGTTCTTGGTAGAACTATTCACAAAGGCCTGACTTATGTTGGTATAACTTTTATTAGTAAAACCGATCTTAAGTAATCACCTGTGGTATGATTGGGTTTGTGTGTTTGACCGAATATGAGAAAGCGGAACCGATCCTAGTAAAAGGTGCAGTACGTCACAAGGGGAACCGATCCTAGTATGGGGTGCATCAAGGTTTATAGCAGAAAGGGGAACCGATCTGGTGGGCTCGGAGGTGTGTGAAAATTAAGCGCAATAAAAACGGGCCTACAGTAATACCGCAAGTGCACGGTCGTCAGTTGTAGCTCGTGCAAGTACGGGTCGATCCACAGAGACTGGGAGTGTTTTGGAGTTTTCTAGCTATTTTGGGCTCCTAAACTGTTGTTGGTTAACTATGAAGCCTTTTGGGCTTTGGGCTTAGGGTACCTTTGGATTATAGGCTTGTTTGACAATGAAGTGAACTGAGCTTGGGCTCAGTTGGTCTTGAAGTGCACTAGGCTTGGCCTTTGAAGTGCACTGGGCTTTGAGTGTCAATGGGCTTCTAGATTAACCCAAGACTGAATGAACTGAACTGAGTTGGGCCTTAGGTTTCTAAGAAGATACAGTGGGCTTTTGTAATGACTGGACTTGTATCCCAGAATTCAACTGGACCTGGAGCAGCAGCAGTGGTGGCTTCAGCAGCAGCAGAAGCAGTGCACAGCAGCAGCAACAGCAAGTAGTAGTAGCTGGGGAAGAACTGGCAGCAAGGCCAGTGAAGGAAAAGGGCAGAAAAGCCAAAAAGACCTAGTGCAGCTGGAGCTAAACAAGGCAGCAGAGCACTAGGCCAAGGTAAAACATGGATCTTTACAATGGCAAAAGCAAACAGCAAACAACAATGATGATGGTGAAGGTGACAATGGCATATACATGGAAGCAACACAGGGGAAAAGGATGCGAATTTACAATGGCATGGCAGTGATAAATCAAAGGCAATGGCCAAGGGCCAAAGGCAAAGGAAGAACAGGGCACAAAACAGTTATAAAAACAGCTATAAAAACAGTGATAAGAAGCCACAAAAACAGATAGATAACAAAGAAGAACAGGAAAGATGCTAGGCAGTGGCTGTTTTTGGTTAAATCCTTGTCCCTAATGGAGCTAGGTGGAGGTTCTAGCCTGCCTATGTTCCAGGGCATACATAAATGGAATGGAAGGAGAAGAAGCTTGTCCAACTGTTTTACTCCTAGCATTGACTGTCTTTTAACAGCACAATCAATCACAAGCAACAGTGGACACTAAATTCCTCCATTTCTCAATCAGCTCAATTTACATGAATTCTAACCTAAACTTCCACCACTAACAGTGAACAACAAGTGATAAGAAAGGCACAAAACAGCAAACAACAATGGAGATAAACAGTGAAGCAAAGACAATAAAATGACAGTGTAATAAACCAAGGCCTAAGCCAAGGGCAGTGATGTGAAGAAAACAGTGAAGTAGAAATAAGAAAACAATGAAGACAAGAGGATGATCACTAGGACGTTGAATCCACCATTAACCTAAGGGATATTCTAATCACAGCTAAAATACTTACCAAAGTACTAATTGTCTGATTAAAGTACAACTAGTCTAAGGGCTTAGCAACATTGGGCATGAGATGCACATGATGAAGACTATCTCAGCATTCCAAACACAACATGAATGTCATAATTTGATCTGACTCCTTACTGGTTCATAGCTTCATCTAATCCTAGCATTTGAGGTTCAGAACATGATAGACATGAAGATAAACATACATTAACAGTTGACAGTGAAACAAAACATGAATTTAAACACAATAACATAACATGGGAAGCACATAACAGTGGATAAACTTAGAACAATTGAGGAACTAAACATTAACATCACATAGTATTAAACATAAAACATCACAGTGAACATAAATGGAACAGCACAAAAATTGGAGAGACTGGCTAATCCAGTTCTCCCAAAATCAAACCAAATGACACTGGCTATTCCAGCATGCGTTATACAACAACCCAAGGTCTCAATTTATAGTTGCACACGTCTAACCCTAGAATCCCCAAAATATCAGAATTAGGGTTTCAAAGAAATCAAAATTAAATCATACCTACTTTCTGAAAACACTCAATAACGTCGACCCATTCTTCTATTGCGTCTTCTGTGTCTTCCCATGCCTTCAATTGCCTTTCTAGCTCACTAATTTCATCAACCCCTAAAACTAGGGTTTCAGTGGGAAGAATAGGTTGAGGGGTTGATGTAATGAGTGGCTAGGGGATAGGAGAATGATGGGGTGTAGTTTTTGGCTGATATGAGAGCTCGGTGGTGGTTGGGGTGGTGGTTGAGTGATGAGTGCCAAATATTGTATATATTTATCCCTTTTTGTTGGCATTTAACTCATCTTTTGCGCATTAATTCTACATTTTATCCCATATTCTGTATTTTCATTGTTTTCAAGAATAAATATTTTTATTAATTAATTTTGCATTTTTAGGTAATAAATAAAGTTCGGATGAGTCGCGGAGCGAAAAGAGCAGAAAAGTAGTGAAAAGCCGGGAGAAATTACGCAAGGAAGCCGCGAAGAATGGTGCGCACAACCTCATTTTCTACACAACAAAAGCGCCTCCGTTCTCAGCCATCAGATCAGTTCTCAGGAGCATCCGACGGTCGCTCCTTCATAGAGCATCAAAATCTGAAGTCTCTGCCGAGCACCACAGCGCTGAAATTCCAAGCCTTCAGATTAGATGGTAGTTGAATCCAGCGGTCACCTCATCACTGTGCATCAAATCCTGATGGTTCCGCCCAACACTACAGCACCTAACCTAATCTAGCACCGTTGACTTCGTTGTGTTCCGCATCCAACAGTCGATACAAACTGCTTCTCTCTTAGACGTCCGATCTACCTACCATCGTCACATCCTACGGACCAGATAGCTGCTCATCAACTTCAGATAATCCCGCCTCACACCAGAACATCCCATACCCTAAAACTATCGAACCAACCTCATTCTTCCTCTTCCCTTCTCTTTCTTTTCCTTCTCCTTCACCCGACAGTTGCAGAGCTCTGCAACTGCAACTCCTGCCCCTGCCATGCCGCCAACACCATCACCTCCACAGTTCTGCCACCACCACCCCATCCCAAGTTTCTCTCTTGTCTCGTTTTTAGCATCAAACTAGGTGCTACAAGCTAGAACAGTGAGAAGCTAGGGTTACATAATCGCAAAGGGGACAAAACTTGAAGAGACAGGAGCAGAAGAAGAAGATAAAGCATGGGTATGAACTTAATCGCAGAGGGGACAACGAAATCAGTGAGTAATTTTGGGAATTTGAGAAAACCCTAATTTCAATTTAGGGTTTCGAAAAATTAGGGTTTGTTGTAAACTATAAATATGGATGTTGTTGCCACTGTTAAAACTTGTTCTTGGACTAGCCAAGTTTCCACCCAATTTGGGTTAGGTTTGATTTTAATTTCACTGTCAATTTTCATCATTTGCATATTTTTCTTCTTGTTCACTGTGTTGTGTTTGATGTTGTGTAATTGTTGATGTGTTGTTAGTTTAATGCTCCTGTTCATTTGTAATTGTTCCTGTTTAGTTCTAGGTGTTAGCATGTTCTAATTCACCACTAGGGTGAAGATGAAACCTTAATGCCACTGTGTAGGAGACTACAATTTTGGCCTCTCATCACTTTGCTCTCACATTGTATGTCAGGCATACATTGTAGTTAGGATACCCCTGTGATTGAAAGTGCAGCAGCCCATGTTAATTGATTATGGTCCAAACCTCAGACTAGTTATGCTCTAATCAGATAGCTAGTACCTTGGGAGGATAATTTGGTTGCAATTGGAATATCCGACTTAGTCTAGGTTAAGAGGTGGAATCAATGCCCTAGTTTGCCATCAACCTTCATTCTCATCCACAATTCCATCTTCTACTGTTTAACTTTGCTTTCTTGTTTTCTTTCATTTGTTTTACTTTCACTTCTCATTTGCTTTACCTGCACTGCTGCATTACTACTTGCATTTCTGTTTTGCACTTTCTTTACTACTTGTTTGACCTGCAACTCTGTTGCATTTCTGCTTTGCATTTACTGCATTGCTGCTGCAGCACTTGTGCTGCTGTGCTTTCCCTTGCTGCTGCCACTTCTTCTGTTGCTGCTGTAGCTTCCTCTGCTGCTGCTGCCTTTCTTGCACTGCTGCTGCCACTCCTTGCCTTGTGCTGCTGTTGCAGTACTGCCTTCTTTTCTTGGCCCTGTGCACTGCTTGTGCTGCACTGCTGCTTCCTCTCCTGCTGCCATTCTTTGTTGCAGCTGTTGTTTTCCCTTGTTGCAGCACTGTTGTTAGCCCAGCTGCTACTGCTTGCATCTGCTCTGCTGTGCACTCAAGCCCAAAGCTCACTTCCAAAAGCCCAGAGCACAATTTGAGCCCAACTGTAAGACCAAAACCAAAGCCCAGTTCATTAAGGCCCAAGTCAAATTCATTGTTAAGGCCCAGCCCAATTCATAAGTGAACAACTGAGCACAAGACTCAGTTCACTGTAAGGCCAGAGCCTAGTGAACTGTTAAGCCCAAGTCATAGTTGAACTGTTGAGCCCAAAGCTCAGACCAGTTTCTAGAACCAAAGCCCATTTGCACTTCAAAGATAACTGAGCCCAAGCTCAGTTCATTTTATCTTTAACAAACCCACTAAGCCCAATTCATTCAAAGGGCATTCAAACCCATTAGTACTCAAGCCCAATTTAAGCCAAAAGGCTTCTAAGCCCAAAGCAAAACTAGAAACCCAATTAGCTAAAACACTTCCGAAACACACCCGATCTCTGTGGATCGACCCGTACTTGCACGAGCTACAACTGACGACCGTGCACTTGCGGTATTACTGTAGGCCCGTTTTTATCGCATCATTTTTATACACTCTTCCGGACCTGCCATTGAGCGGGGCAGTGGAGGTGATGGTGGTGGCAGAGTTTTTCTCTGCAGACGGAATGGAGAAGATGGAGTCGATGGAAAGAAGGAGGGGAGTGTTTGGCGATGGGTATAGGGTTAGGTTGTTCGAGTGTGAGGCGGGCTCATCAGATTTCGATATTAGGCGAGTGATAGGCGTTTGATCGATACATCTGAAATGCATCCAACGATAAGATGGAACATAGCCTTCAGCGACCGTCGGATGAAGAGATACAACGAAACTAACGGCGTGAGATGGAGTTAGGTGTTGTAGTGTTGGTTAGAAATTTCAGACTTTGATGCACGAAGAGGAGGCAACCGTTGGATGATGATATGGATCCAATCTGACGGCTACATGAGAAGTGGGTTATGGATTTGGGTTTTGGTTTGGGAGATAAGTTGGGCTTGGGATAATTCTGAGCCCATTTCTTCTTTAAGAACAATTTCTTCCTCTTCAAGCCCACTTCTAGCCTTTTGGTCTTGTGCACAACATTCTTCGCGGCTTCCTTGTGTAATTCCTCCCGGCTTTTCACCACTTTTCTGCTCCGCAACTCATCTAGTCTTTATTTACAACCTAGAAATACAAAATTAATTAATAAAAATATTTATTCTTGAAAACAATGAAAATACAGAATATGGGATAAAATGTAGAATTAATGCACAAAAGATGAGTTAAATGCCAAGAAAAATATATAGAAATATGCACTTTTTAGCACTCATCACGATCCTATGGACATGTGCAACACGTCTTTAGGCAAAGGGGAACCGATCCTATGGACATGTGCAACACATATAAGTTAGATACCATATATATGTGGGAAACCGATCCTAGTACCTAGTCAACCGAATTTTGGAAAGCTAGTGTGACTATGCACAGTACTCACATGGAGGTAGAACCGAAACTTGTTTTGGTAGAACCGTTAAACCCGTGATTATGATTAAATGTTGGTTTGATCAATCACATAGTTCTTGAAAGTCATATGAACCAATTCTAAACTTGTTTGGAAGTGTGGAAAATCGGTTTCAAGGTTGTAAGTGTGAAAGAGAACTTACAAAGTAAAGATGTCGACAAACTTTGAACACGTGCTATGAATGTTTATTTCTTTAATTGTTCAAAGATATTCTTTAACAATGAATGGAATAGAATCCCAAGATCGAAACATAAGTAAGTTAAGAATCTTTTAATTAAGGTTATTAATTTCATTTAGTAGGGAAATTCCAGAATTAGTAATGTACATTTACTAATTAGATTTTTCGAGAGATTTCGATCATTATTTTTAGACAGAGCATTTCCAGGACTTATGAAAACCGAATTTGTGCTTTAATGAATATCTTGAGAATATTTTCGGTTTTGGAAATTCCTTGGTGTCCAAACTTCCTTGTCTATAAATACTTGAAGTTTTCCTTTCTAGCAAACTAATCCTTCGTAACAACAGACTTCCTCTTTTGTTGTTTTTACTGGTGTAGCCTCCTATTCAGAGAGAAGAGTAACCTAATTAGGCGAAATCTCTTACAGCCGCTCAGTTTAAAGTCTTCTTTGGGATTGAGAAGCTCTAGCGTGTACCGTTGGTGGGAAACTAGATAATTGCGGTTTATCTTTTGTTTTCGATTGATTTGATTGACTAACGGTGGTTGAAATCTGATTGCACCTAGTTTGTTTATTCTTGAGAATATTCTCTTCTGATATAAGATTCACTCAAACTAGTTAAGAGTTTCGACAGGGATCTTTATACTGTTGTTGGTTCTAAAGACGATCTTGTGATAATTCATTGTTAACAGACTCCGTTCTGTGTGTGATTGATTAAAAGAGATTCAAGTGATTGTATGCAGGTTTATATTGAAGATTTAAGAAGATTTGAAGACAAAGAAGATATTGAAGATCTGTATTGGGTTTTATAATCTTTGGTGTGCAAAATACTTGTTCCGGTAAAAGAGTATCCAATTAATGATCGGTTTATCCTTGTGGAAGATTATATTGATTAAATAGATGGGCATCAACACGATTCTTCGGATTAAAGGTGTTGCTGGCTTAATCTTAAACGATTACTTAGGTAATTTAACATAAGATAGATCTAAGGACCTGGCGAAGGAGTTTATGTTAACATAAATGGAAGAGTCTTTGCCCGACTCATATCACTTGGTTGAATAGAGTTGATACCAAACAGATTTGTTGTTCCTTTACTGTTTGGAATACGTACCAAAGGAATTGTTCCAAATATGTGACTTATTCATAAGTCGGAGGCGTGGGAATACAGACGGAACTAGGTGAACTATAAGGTTAGTTACTTGGTCTCAACTATACGAAGTTAGGTGTAATTTTGTGTAGCAGCTTAATCCTGAGAGTATTCAATTCTGGACAAGTTCCCGGGGTTTTTTTGCATTTGCGGTTTCCTCGTTAACAAAATCTTGATGTGTCATTTACTTTTATTTTCCGCATTATAATTGTCTTATTATAATTAAAGTAAATTACACAAACGTTAATTCATATTTACTTGATAAGCAATCCTATTGTGTTTGGTTAAGTCTGAACCTTTGTATCAAGTAAACATACTTCGTTGT
This sequence comes from Papaver somniferum, assembly GCF_003573695.1. Lineage (NCBI taxonomy): Eukaryota > Viridiplantae > Streptophyta > Magnoliopsida > Ranunculales > Papaveraceae > Papaver > Papaver somniferum. The sequence continues at coordinate 199,995,420 of NC_039358.1, read as the reverse complement.
TGTATTGTCCCGATCTTGTATCCATAGACGATCACACGAAGTGTGAACCGATTAGTTGTATTGTCTCGACTCAGTCCATAGACAATCACTTTCGGAGAAAGGACTTATATGTAGGAAAAAATTTAGCTTGAGGTATATTCGGGTACCCTTGCCTTTTCATGAAGATTTTCTCTGTCTGGGCCATATTTTGAATGCACTTTCTTATGTTGTTTACAGTGCTCATCGTACTTGAAAATGCGGGGGTACAACAACCTCACCCAATATTTGGATTAGCAATCTGTATGGACTAACTCAGGGGCGGAGCTAGGATTTGAGATATGGGTGGGAAATTTATAAATCAATGCATGTTTGAGGGGGTGCAAAAGGGTTAAAATGACTAAAAATTTGATCAAACATCTCAAATTAGGCTTGGGAGCTCACATTTGAGGGGGTGCAATTGCACACCCACTTCTCCATGTGGCTCCGCCCCTGGACTAACTCTCATATACTTTTAAGAGAATCAACTAGGCATTCAGACTCAATCTTAATAAAAAGTATATCAAGGAGTTAATATCTATATTTCTCGATTTGATCTATACTTGAACAAATAGAAATATGTGAGTCTTTATCAAACACAAGAGATATAAACTTGGATGGTATCAAAGACCAATATCGAAGGATCAATCAATTTCCAATCAACAATCAAAGGTTGGATTTCACAATTGATCGATACAACGCACAACCTGTGATATTTCAATTATATAACAAAATATAATGCGGAATAGAAATAACACAGACACCAGAAGTTTTGTTAACGAAGAAACCGCAAATGCAGAAAAACCCCGGGACCTAGTCCAGATTGAACACCACACTGTATTAAGTCGCTACAGAAACTAGCCTACTACAAACTAACTTCCGTCTAGACTGTACTTGAACCATAATCAATCTCACACTGATTCAAGGTACAGTTGCGCTCCTTACGTCTCTAATCCCAGAAGGATACTACGCACTTGATTCCCTTAGATGATCTCACCCACAACTAAGAGTTGCTACGACCCACAGTCGAAGACTTTAATAAAAAAATCTGTATTACACAGAAAGTCTACGATGATAGATAAATTTGTCTCCCACAGATAAACCTAAGAGTTTTATTCCGTCTTTTGATAAATCAAGGTGAATAGGAACCAATTGATAAACCGGACTTATATTCCCGAAGAACATCCTAGTATTATCAATCACCTCACAATAATCTAAATCATAGGGTAGCGAAACTAGATATTGTGGAATCACAAACGATAGGACGAAGATGTTTGTGATTTCTTTTTATCTTGCCCTATCGGAGATATAATATCAAGTCACTTATTCAATTGAACTCGTACGATAGAAAATGGCAAGAGAAGTAGTTTCGTCTGGCTTCACAATCCCAATGAAGTCTTTCAATCGTTAACCTACAGGGTCTTGAGAAGAAATCTAAGGTTAAAGGATAATCGACTCTAGAAAAACCAACTAGTATCATACATGAGGTGTGGGGATTAGTTTTTCCAGTTGCTAGATGTCTCCTTTATATAGTTTTCAAATCAGGGTTTGGAATCCAAGTTACCTTGGTAAAAAAGCATTCAATATTCATTGTTAGATGAAAAACCTTATTCAACCAATCTAATATCTTTAAATCGTTAATGAAAAACCTGGAGTACAACAGCCTCACCCAATATTTCGATTAGCAATCTGTATGGACAAACTCTAATATACTTTCAAGAGAATCAACTAGACTCAATCTTAATAAAGTATATCAAAGAGTTATATCTCTCTTTCTTGATTCAATTCTTTCTCAAGCAAATAGAAATCTGCGAGTCTAATTGAATACAAGAGAAATCACTTGAACGGTACCAAACACCAATTTTCAAGTATCAATCAATTTCTATCAACAACCAAAGGTCGAATTTCTAATTGATTGATTCAAACGCACAACCTATGATATTTCAATTATATAACAAAATATAATGCGGAATAGAAATAACACAGACACCATAATTTTTTTAACGAGGAAAGCGCAAATGCAGAAAAATCCCGGGACCTAGTCCAGATTGAACACACACTGTATTAATCCGCTATACACACTAGCCTACTACAAATTAACTTCGGTCTAGACTGCAGTTGAACCCCAACCAATCTCACACTGATCCAAGGTATAGTTATGCTCCTACGTCTCTGATCCCAGCAGGATACTACACACTTGATTCTCTTAGCTGATCTCACCCACAACTAAGAGTTGCTACGACCCAAAGTCGAAGACTTTAATAAACAAATTTGTATCACACAGAAAAGTCTACATGAATAGATAAATCTGTCTCCCACAGAAATACTTACAAGTTTTTGTTCCTTCTTTTGATAAATCAAGGTGAACATGAACCAATTGATAAACCGGACTTATATTCCCGAAGAACATCCTAGTATTGTCAATCACCTCACAATAATCTTAATCGACGCGGCGAATGAAGATATTATGGAATCACAAACGATGAGACAGAGATGTTTGTGACTACTTTTCTATCTTGCCTATCGGAGATATAAATCTCAAGTCAATCGTTACGATTGTACTCAAAACGATAGAAGATGCAAGATCAGATCACACAACTACGAGAAAGTAGTATCGATCTGGCTTCACAATCCCAATGAAGTCTTTAAGTCGTTAACCTGGTTTTTAAGAAGAAACCTAAGGTTAAAGGAGAATCGAATCTAGATAATACAACTAGTATCACACAGGAGGTGTGGGGATTAGGTTTTCCAGTTGATAGAGTTCTCCCTTATATAGTTCTTCAAATCAGGGTTTGCAATCAATGTTAGCTTGGTAACAAAGCATTCAATATTCACCGTTAGATGAAAACCTAATTAGATTCAAGCTAATATCTTTCAGTCGTTGTATCGAAAACTTAGCTTGTTACACACATATGAAATGCATGATTTTAGGTTTGTGTAATTGTACCCAAACATGTACATTTATTGGTTCAACAATAGTTAACCAAATGGTTAGCCATATGAGCACTTTCATATCAACCATATTCTTCTTCACCATAACTAGTTCAAATGACTCAAATTAACTAGTTAGAGAGGTGTTCAATTGCAAGGAAGTCTTATGTAACTACAAAAGACACAATCAAAGCAAAAACGATTTGATTCAGTCGAATCGGTTCATGAACTTTATAGCCACGGTTTGCATTTAGCATTCCTTAGTTAATATGAATAAGTTCACAAAAAATCGTCTTTAGATCTAACCAACTTAAGTTCGCGGACTTAAGTTACCGGAAGGAGTTCTCAAACTCCAGCAGATTTTCTCGGGTCGAGAACTTCGGCCAGTTCGCAGACTGGGTTCGCGGACTGAGTTCACGGCTCTTGTTCCGGTTCTCTTGATCAACAAAGTTCGCAAACTTCGGTTCAAGGAATAAAGACTTATACATATATGTGTTTACACACAATGCTTATATCCAACATTGGTTATATAATCTAAACTCTCATTTCAATCATTGAAACACTCTTAGAGGACGTTTTTATATAGTTGTTATTCACAAACTATTTTTCGTCAAAATAAGCAATTTTCAAAGTGATTGAAACGTATCATGACTTTCGTCACTAGGAAAAGATGAACTTGGCCAAAGCAAAAGCTTACCAACACATATTTCGAGAAATAGATAGGCGAGATAAACTCGGCTCGAAATAGCAAATGTGTATAATCAAAGTCTATATAGCAAAACTATTTTTGTCTCAAGATAGGAGATAGAGTAGATAGACTTTTGAGTGATAGATAAGTTCAAGTCTCCACATACCTTTTAGTCGATAAAGTTCCACCAATTCCTTGAGTAGTCCTTCGTCTTGTATGATGATTTCCATGGAGTTCTTGAGCTCAACTACACTTTCTATCCTCGTCCGAGACTTAGCTATAGTATACTAGAAATCAAGACTTATAGTTCACTACATTGACAAACATGCTTGATATAGCAACGCATTCGAGTTCGACCGAGCAATGCTCTAACAGTTAGATCGAAACTTAGCTTGTCACACACAAATGAAATGTATTCATTTAGGTTTGAGTAACCGTACCTAAACATGTACACTTAGTTGGTTCACAAATAGTTAACCAATGGTTAGCCATATGAGCACTTTCATATTAACCGTATTCATCTTTCTTATAACTAGTTCAAATGACTCATAAGAACTAGTTGAAGAGTTGTTCAATTGCTTAAGTCTTTATTCAGAGACACAATTGAAACAAAATCGGTTTGATTCACTTGAATCAATTCATGAACAATATACCCACGGTTTGCAAAGATTGCATTCCTTATAATTTATTTTTTTAAGTTCATGAACTACCGATTTGAGAAATAACCATCTTGGGTACGTGTATGGGTATGCGTACCTTAGCTACCGGATTTGAGTTTACGAACTCAGCAGAAATTTTCGGTTCGAAAACTTCTGTGGGTACGCTACGGGTATGCGTACCTAAGGTGAACTAGTTTTCAAACTACAAACTCCGCAAAAAATTTCGGTTGAAAACTTCCGTGGTACGCGTATGGGTACGCATACCCAACCTGTCTCCTTCACCAATGTCGTATGCACACATATGCACACACTTGGTTTTACGGCACATGGATTTATACACTAACGTGCGAACACACTATATATGCTTATATCCATAGTTGGTAATCTCAACTCTACATTTCAATCATTGAAACATTCTTCTATAATTTTATAACAATCGTTATTCATGACTATCATCATCAAAGCTATTTTCAAGATTGAAACGTCATCATGACTTTCGTCACGGGTAAATATGAAGGTGGTTAAAGAAAAATCTTACCAACACATATTTCGAGAAAAAGATAGGAGGGTAAACTCGGCTCTAAATAGAAAATGTGTATGTATGAAAACTATCAAACTTATACGACTATTGTCTCAAGAGTAGGAGATAGAGTAGACTTTTGAGTGATAGATAAGTTCAAGTCTCCACATACCTTTTTAGTCGGATGAATTTCCACTGGTTCCTCGAGTAGTTCTTCGTCTTCGTAAGATGATCGTCATGGAGTCTGGAGCTCATCCACACTTAACTTTCCTAGACAGAAACTTAGTTATAAGTAAACTAGAAATCAAGACATATAGTTTTGATCACTAATATTGAAAAACATGCTTGAGATAGAAACGCATGCGAGTTCGTCCGAGCAATGCTCTAGCAATCTCTCCCTTTGTCAATTTTACTGAAGAAACTATCAATACATATGGATTACAAAATAGATAAAACTTTGTAGATTCTCGTCCACATGCTTGATCTCCTTGGTGCTTCAACATTACTCGAAAACTTCGTCTTTTTCAAGTACTCCCATGATTCCATAGATATTCAGTTTAGCATCATAGTTGTTGAAGTTCCGCAGCCATAACAATGAGAAAACAAAATCTCTCGATCATTGTTATACAGTGTCATAGTATTATTACGCAGCATCAAAGTTCTTATATCACAACTTCGACAACAATACTATGGTGATATGTATCACTCCCCCTTAGTCAATACTTCGTCTCAACACGAAAACCACTCCCCCTTACATAATGTTCCGAAGACCATATGTATTTGTAGTGTGAACTATATATTAATTCTCCCCTTTTTTGTCAATAAAATTGACAAAGGTACGAAAACGGGATCCTAATGAAATTTTCATGGAGACACTTCAATACCAAAGAAAATTGCATATCAACTTTGTTTAGATGCAATCATAAATCCGAAGTTAAATGCATTCATCACGGAGTTTATAAAGATACAAGATAACTCCTCAAATATTCCACAGCCGCACTCCCCACAAAGATATGGAAATTAAGCGCAAGTTCGAAAGAAAACTCCCCCATTAGATGCCATTCCCGAGAAAACAACAAGAGCGACCTTACTTTTACGGGAAAAGAAGGATTTCAAGATAGCACTAAGATACTTAGAAGATACATCTACTTAGTAACAAATGTGGAAAAAAAACTACTTAGAAACAAATGTGGAAAAAGAAACTTTACACCTCAAGAAGTTCCAAACTCAATTGCCCAAAGGATATAGATAAGAGTAGGGGCAAGAGTTATGGAAGAATAATGAACCAGAACGACACCAATAGATTGTCGTAGGTGTTGAAACGTAGCAGTATCTAATGGTTTGGTGAGAATATCAGCCAATTGTTATTCTGAGGGCACAAATTCCATATTAATGATACCATTTTCATAAAGATCTCGGATAAAATGATACCTTATGTCAATGTGCTTAGTCCTTGAGTGCTCAACTGGATTTTCTGTTATGCGAATTGCACTGTGTTGTCGCATAAAATTCTCATTATTCCATTATTGATTCCATAATCAGCAAGCATTTGTTTCATCCATATAAGTTGAGTACAACATGAGCCTGCAGCGATGTATTCTGCTTCACATGTTGATAGGGACTGTGAATTTTGATTCTTCCTATGCCAAACTACAAGATTCAGTCCTACATAGTAGAAACCCCCTGACGTACTTTTTTTATCCTCCAGACATCCTGCCCAATCTGCATTAGGCAGTAAGATCAGTGTTAGTATCAAAAGTGTAAGATAGACCATACTCTGCAGTGTGATTAATGTAACGTATAATTCTTTTTGCAATATCAGGTCGAGTAGTTGTAAGATATAAAAGACTTCCAATGATATATCGATAGAGTTTTTGATCCACATTTACACCTTTATCATCCCGATGTAGTTTACCAGTGGTAGACATAAGAGTTAGTTTAGGAGTGGACTTATCAAGGCCAAATCTTGAGACAAGATCCTTATCATATTTTTCTTGAGATAAGTAAATTTCATCGTTGTGTTGTTGAATTTGTAAACCCAAAAAGAATTTTAATTCACCAACATTGCTCATTTCAAACTCCTTTCCAAGAGACACTTGAAAATCTTGTGCAAGTTTCTCCGATGTTGATCCATAGATGATATCATCTACGTAGACTTGAGCGATCACCACATATTTTCCATTCCACTTGGTAAATAGCCTTTTATCAGCTCCTCCTCTCGAAAAACCTTTACCAAGAAGAGATGAGGTCAGTTTTTTGAACCAGGCACGAGGTGCTTGTTTCAACCCATACATCACCTTATTAAGCTTAAGGACGTGATCTGGGAAGTCAGGGTTTTAAAATCCCTTAGGTTGAGATACATATACTTCTTCCTTTAAGGTTCCGTTTAAAAAGGAGGATTTGATGTCCATTTGAAATAGCTTTACCTTAAGAAAACAAGCATGATCTAATAGCAATCTAATGGACTCAAGGCGTGCCACATGAGCAAATATTTCGTCAAAGTCGATTCATTCGATTTGTGAGTATCCTTGAGCGACAAGTCTTTCTTTGTTTATGAAAATTGTGCCAAACTCATCAGACTTGTTCTTAAATATCCATTTGGTGCCAACTATATTGACATTTGGAGGACAAGGTACAAGATTCCATACATCTTGTATTTGGAATTGATTTATCTTTTCATGCATTGCATTTACCCATAAGGTATCGCTAAGAGATTCATCAACATTCCTTGGTTCTACTTGTGAAAGATAACAACCAAAATTGCACAAATTTTGAAGTTGTCCTCTAGTCTTTGCAGTAGAATCTCTTCCTCCGATGATACTGTTGGGATCATGGTTTCTTTGAACCCAGAGGTGTCGTTGGGGGACACGTCCTTGTTCAACAGGCACAGTCTGATCAGTGTTTTTCTCCTCGTCACTAAAAAGATCGGGATCAGTGACTGTAGGTACAAATTCAACTGAACACGGTACTTCTTTGACTTTCTCAGTTGTCTCAGTTGGAGTCAGTTCAGCAGGAGAAAAATCATGATGAAAGTCGCTAATATCATCAATGATAACGTTAGAGGATTACATCATCACTTGGGTTCTGAGATTAAATACTCGAAAACCACGACTATCATATGCATAGCCCAAAAAGATACCTTCATCGCTTTTCGTATCAAATTTCCCTCTCTGTTCTCGATCTTTTAGGATGTAGCATTTACTTCCGAACAATTCTAAGATAGTGTAAGTTGGGTTTTCTGCCATACCACAACCCCTATGGAGTGTTTTAGGGTTTTAGACCGTAGAAAGACACGGTTGATCAAGTAACATGATGTTAAGATAGCTTCTCCCAAAATCTTAGTGGTAAGTTTTTGTTATGGAGCATAACCCTGGCCATTTCCTGAATATTCATATTCTTTCTTTCTACAACTCCATTGGCTTGAGGAGTAATAGGTGGTGAGTATTGTTGAATAATCCCCAGTTTGTCACAAAATTCAAATACTTTGGTGTCCTTGAATCCGGTGCCACGGTCGCTTCTATTTTTCTTTAGTTTGCGACCTTGTTCATTCTAGATCCTATTAACAATAACCTTAAATTCACCAAGGGTTTCATTCTTATGAGCTAGGAAAGCTACCCAAGTGAATCTGGTGTAGTCATCTACCATAACTAAAGCATACTTCTTTCCTCCAACAGTAGATTGTTGAATTGGTCCGAAGAGATCCATATGAATTAAATCAAGTGGAGCCTTAGTGAGAATATCTCGAGATGACTTATGGTGAAATTTCGTTTGTTTATCCTTTTGACAGGCACCACATACACCGTCAATCTTTGCATTGATTTTGGGAACGCCTGTGACAAGTTCTTTGTTAATGATCTTAGTTAGGAGACGATAACTGATGTGACCAAAACGCTCATGCCAAAGATGTGTAGATTCCACCTTAGTCAAATTGCAACAATTGCTAAACTGAGTATCAAGGAGATAACAGTTATTTTACCACGAGTTCCTTGAAAAATTAATTTTCCAGTTTCGTCTACAATGTCACATCCATTTGCATTGAGGACAACTCTATGGCCTTTGTCACAAATTTGACTAATAGAAAGAAGATTTGCAGTCATACCTTTGAAGTATACTACATCATGGATTTCTAGAACACCTGGAAGCTTGATTGTACCCTTCTTGTTAATGTAGCAACAACTCCCATCTCCGAAAGTAACTGGTCCTCCTTCAAAGTCACTTGTGGAGACAAACCACGAAAGGTCACCAGTCATATGTCGGCTACAATCACTGTCAAGAAACCATTGGAAGGGTGATGTTGATTTTAAGGAAAAAGCTCTCATACTAACACTATTTTCCTATTTAGGATTTCTTGTTAGTATTGTACACCTTTTTAGATAAGTAAACAGTTGTTCAGATTTCTTGTGGAGATTGCTCGCAACCTTTATACTTTTCTGAAAACGTGTACATGTATGTTGATTGTGATTGTGAGACTCACAAAACATACAAGGGCCAACTTCAGTAATCTTATTTGAGACGTTCTTCCTTCTATCAAGTTTCTCAAAGTATAAACTTTGCTTAACAATTGACTTAACATGATCCTTTAGAGAGTAATTAAACGAGTTATTCATCAATACTGAATAATTTTTGACAGACGTCAAATTCTTATGCTTTGCAATTATTGTAGCAAGATCACGGTTGATCCGGATTTGTTCATTCAACTTCATTTGGAGAATAACAAGGGTTTTAGAACATTCCCTAAGATTGTGGTTTATTCCTGATGAAGCGTGTATATAGACTTTACTGTCCACTAGTCAAATCGCCACAAACACAGACTTTTGAGGTCTTGAACGTGTTTTCCTGCTCTGATACCAATTGAAAATGCGGGGGTACAACAACCTTACCCAATATTTCGATTAGCAATCTATATGGACTAACTCTAATATACTTTTAAGAGAATCAACTAGACAGTCAGACTCAATCTTAATAAAAAGTATATCAAGGAGTTAATATCTCTATCTCTCTATTTGATCTATACTCAAACAAATAGAAATCTGTGAGTCTTTATCAAACACAAGAGATATAAACTTGGATGGTACCAAAGACCAATATCCAAGGATCAATTAATTTCCAATCAACAACCAAAGGTTGGATTTCACAATTGATCGACACAATGCACAACCTGTGATATTTCAATTATATAACAAAATATAATGCGGAATAGAAATAACACAGACACCAGAAGTTTTGTTAACAAGGAAACCGCAAATGCAGAATAACCCCGGGACCTAGTCCAGATTGAACACCACACTGTATTAAGCCGCTACAGACACTATCCTACTACAAATTAACTTTGGTTTGGACTGTAGTTGAACCCTAATCAATCTCTCACTGATTCAAGGTACAGTTGCGCTCCTTACGTCTCTGATCCCAACAGGATACTACGCACTTGATTCCCTTAACTGATCTCACCCACAGCTAAGAGTTGCTACGACCCAAAGTAGAAGACTTTAATAAAAAAATCTGTATCACAAAGAAAAGTCTACGATGATAGATAAATATGTCTCCCACGGATAAACCTAAGAGTTTTGTTCCGTCTTTTGATAAAATCAAGGTGAACATGAACCAATTGGTAACCCGGACTTATATTCCCGAAGAACAGCCTAGTATTATCAATCACCTCACAATAATCTAAACCGTATGGTATCGAAACTAGATATTGTGAAATCACAAACGATGAGACGAGGATGTTTGTGATTTATTTTTATCTTGACCTATCGGAGATATAATATCAAGTCAATTATTCAATTGAACTCGTACGATAGAAAATAGCAAGATTATATCGTTCAACTACAAGAGAAGTAGTTTTGTCTTGCTTCAGAATCCCAATGAAGTCTTTCAGTCGTTAACCTACATGGTTTCGAGAAGAAACCTAAGGTTTAAGGAGAATCGACTCTAGCAAAACCAACTAGTATCACACAGGAGGTGTGGGGATTAATTTTTCCAGTTGCTAGATGTCTCATTTATGTAGCTTTCAAATCATGGTTTGCAATCCAAGTTACCTTGGTAACAAAGCATTCAATATTCACCGTTAGATGAAAAACCTGATTCAACCAAGATAATATCTTTCAGTCGTTATATCGAAACTTAGGTTTTCACACACCAATGAAATGTTTTCATTTAGGTTTGAGTAACCGTACCTAAACGTGTACACTTAGTTGGTTCACAAATAGTTAACCAATGGTTAGCCATATGAGCACTTTCATATTAACCGTATTCATCTTTCTCATAACTAGTTCAAATGACTCATAAGAACTAGTTGAAGACTTGTTCAATTGCTTAGGTCTTTATTCGTAGACACAATTGAAACAAAATTGGTTTGATTGACTTGACTCAATTCATGAACAATATATCCATGATTTTCAAAGATTGCATTCCTTATAATTTATTTTTTTAAGTTCATGAACTACCGATTTGAGAAATAACCAGCTTGGGTACGCGTACGGGTATGCGTACCTTAGCTACCGGATTTGAGTTTACAAACTCAGCAGAAATTTTCGGTTCAAAAACTTATGTGGGTACGCGTACGGGTATTTGTATGTGTACCTAAGGTGACTGGTTTAATAGTTTGAAAACTACAAACTCAGCAGAAATTTTCAGTTGAAAACTTCCGCTGGTACGCGTACGGGTACGCGTATCGAACCTGTCTCCTTCTCCAAAACCGCATGTACACATATGCACACACTTGGTTTTCCAGCACATGGATTTATACACTAATGTGAGAACACACTATATATGCTTATATCCATAATTGGTATTCTCAACTCTACATTTCAACCATTGAAACATTCTTCTACAATGTTATAACAATCATTATTCACGACTATCGTCATCAAAGCTATTTTCAAGATTGAAACGTCATCATGACTTTCGTCATGGGTAAAGATGAATGTGGTTAAAGCAAAAGATTACAACACATATTTCAAGAAAAAGATAAGCGAGTAAAATCGGCTCGAAATAGCAAATGTGTATGTTTGAAAACTATCATACTTAAACGACTATTGTCTCAAGAATAAGAGATAGAGTAGACTTTTGAGTGATAGATAAGTTCAAGTCTCCACATACCTTTTTAGTCGGATGAAGTTCCACTGGTTCCTCGAGTATTTCTTCGTCTTCATAAGATGATCGACATGGAGTCTGGAGCTCAACGACACTTAAATATCCTAGACCGAGACTTAGTCATAAGTAAACTAGAAATCAAGACATATAGTTTTGATCACTAATATTTATGAACATGTTTGAGATATAAACGCATGCGAGTTCGACTGAGCAATGCTCTAACAGTACTATTGAAGGTGCAAAAGCTTTGTGGGATGCTATGGACAAAAAGTATCGCCAAGAAGAGGCAAGTAACCAAAAATTCTTAATTAGCAATTATATTGACTTTAAAATGAATGATTCATTTTTTATTGTTACCCAAGCACATGAGCTTGACCTCCTAGTCAGTAAACTCAAAGATGCTAGAATTGTACTTCCTGAAGCATTTAAAGTTGGTGTTATAATTTCGAAATTACCACCAAGTTGGAATGGCTACAAGAAGAAATTGAAGCATGAAGAAAAAAACTACACTATTGAATCTCTTATTCGTCACTAACATATTGAAGAAGAATCTCGTAAGAGGGATAAGAAAGATGACCAGGAAATTGAAAAGGCTAACATGGTTCAAGGACAATAATCCAAGAACAAAAAAAAAAAAGTCTAATTTCAAAGAAAATAAGACTGAAATTTCTAAGAAGCCTAAGGGTGATTGCTTTTACTGTAAAAACCCTGGTCATTATTCTCGTGATTGTAGGATTCGTATTAAAGACGAGAAAGACAAGAAGAGTCAAGTTAATATTTGTTGCTATTGAATCTGAAAATCCATCAGAGATAATTTATACTGTTGAAAAAGTTAATTTTATACGAATTGATGACGATGAATCTGGATGGTGGTATGATACTGGAGCCATGATCCATATTTGCAAAGATAAGTCTCAATTTTAGACTTATACAGAGTGCAACAACAGAGAAGTCAGGATGGGCAATAATAATCATTCTAAAGTACTGGGTATTGGAACGGTTGATCTGAAATTTACTTCAGGAAAATTTTTAACTTTGACTAATGTCTTACATGTTCCATACATGTCCAAAAATTTAATTTCTGGAGATCGTCTTAATAAAGGTGGAGTTGAGATTAGTATTAAGTCGTACAATGTTATAATATCCAGGAATAATGTTTTTATTGTTAAGGGATACTCATGTAATCGTATGTTTAAGATGAATTTAATAAAATCAGTTTATGCTTATATTGTTGAGTCATTTCCTTTATGGCATCGTAGATTAGGACATGTGAATTATAAGTCTATCAAAACTATGCTTAAATTAGGTCTTATTCCTAAATGCAATATTGAACACTCTGACAAATGTGAAATATGTGTTCAAGGGAAGATCACTTGTAAGTCACATAAGTCAGTAACCAAATCATCAGGAGAACTTCTTGGTCTTGTACATTCAGACGTACATGACTTACATAGTAAAGTTTCACGTGGAGGAAACAAATACATAGTAACATTCATCGATGATTATTCGAAATATGCTTATGTATACTTAATGAAAAGTAAAGATGAAGCAGTAAGCAAGTTTCGAATATTCAAGGCAGAAGTTGAAAATCAATTAAACCGTAAAATTAAAGTTCTACGTTCCGATAGAGGGGGTGAATATAAAGATACGGAATTAGAGAAATTCTGTGAGTCAAATGGAATAATCCATGAATATACACCACCTTATTCACCAGAATCAAATGGTGTTGCAGAAAGGAAAAATAGAACTTTAGTAAATATGGTTAATTGTATGTTGATAAGTTCTGGATTGCCCGATTGTTAGTGGGGTGAGGCACTTCTTAGTGCATGTTATATCCTTAATAGGGTCTTTAATTAAAAGGATTGACAAACATCCATATGAATTGTGGTTCAATCGAGCACCTAATCTTAAACGGTTGAAGGTGTGGGGATGTCTTACTTATGTAAGAAAACCAAATCCAGCAATGACGAAATTAGGAAATAAGACTTATAAATGTGTATTTATTGGTTACGGTAAGAATAGTACTGCTTATAGATTTTTGAAATTAGATTCATATGATATCATTGAATCAATAGATGCAGAATTTTTTGAACATATGAACAAATGTTCTCATGAAGAGAATGTTTATGCCCCTGATACTTCTAAAAGAACACATGAAGAATCAGATAAACGAGATTTGATTATAGAACCTCGTAAAATTAAAAGACAAAGAGTTGAGAAAACTTTCGGTTCTGATTTTATAACATATTTGGTTGAAGGTAATATGAATGATATTACACACAAAGCAAGTATAAATCTTTGTGATGATGGTGATCCTTTAACTTATAAGGATGCTATAACTTCACGTGATGCTATCTTTTGGAAAGAAGCAATCAACGATGAAATGAAATCAATTATGTATAATCAGACTTGGATATTGGTTGATTTACCTCTGGGTTCTAAACCAATAGGCAGCAAGTGGATTTTCAAAAGAAAATGAAATGTTGATGGTTCTATAAACAAATACAAAGCAAGGTTGGTCGCAAAAGGATATACACAACGTCATGGTATCAATTATTTTGATACATACGCTCCTATAGCAAGACTGTCCTCAATACGTGTGTTATTGTCTCTTGCTTCAACTCACAATTTAGTTGTTCATCAAATGGATGTAAAAATAGTGTTTCTAAATAGTGACTTAGAAGAGGAGGTGTATATGCAACAACTTGAAGGTTTTGTTTTACCGGGACAAGAGAAGAAAGTTTGTAAACTTGTCAAATCTCTTTACGGATTAATACAAGCACATATGCAATGGCATGAAAAATTAACAAAGTGATGTTATCTAATGGGTTCAAAGTGAATGAAGCAGATAAATGTATCTATTCTACATACAAGAATGGGATTTGTATTCTCATTTGCTTATATGTAGATGATATGTTAATTTTTCGACCCAATATAGAATGTGTGACAAAAACAAAGAAGTTTCTTGAATCCAATTTTGATATGAAGGATTTTGGTGAAGCAAATATGATCTTTGGAATAAAGATAGTGAGAAAAGAGGGGTCAATTTCATTGACACAGTCTCACTATATTGAAAGTATCTTAAGAAAATTCAATTACTTAGATTGTAATATTGCCAACACACCTGTAGATCCTAGTGTTAAATTGATGAAAAATACTGGTAGAGGATATGACCAGTTAAAATATGCTAGTGTAATTGGGAGTCTTATGTATGCTAGGCATTGCACAAGACCTGACATAGCATATGCAATAGGATTATTATGTCGTTTCACTAGTAATCCAGGTAGAGAACATTGGAATGCAGTTTCAAGGGTTCTTAGATACTTGAAGGGGACAATGAATTATGGTTTATGTTGCCAAGGGGAATTCACTGTACTTGAAGGTTACAGTGATGCAAGTTGGAACAACATTGAATCTAATTCAAAATCCAACACAGGTTGGATATTCACATTGGGTGGTGGTGCCATAACTTGGAGTTCTAAGAAACAAACTTGCATTTCTGATTCAACCATGTTGGCAGAATTTATTGCTCTTGCAGATGCATCTAAAGAGGCAGAATGGTTAAGAGATTTATTAATAGATATTCCAATATGGAAGAAACCTACCCCTGCTATTATGATTTATTGTGACAGTAAATCACCTTTTTTTAAGGTGGCACAAAAGACTTACAACGGTAAGCAAAGGAATCTTAGCCTAAGACATCAATTTCTTAGAGGGTTATTCAAGAGAGGAGTAATCACAGTTGATTATGTAGAATCAAAGAGAAACTTAGCATTGCCAAGAGAGATGATTGCAACAAGATCTCAAGGAATGCGATTAAGGTCTATGTAGATTCATACACAACGGGAAGCCTACTTAAAGTTTTGAAAATATAAACTAAGTTCAAAAGGTACTAACAAGTTGGTGTGTGACATTGGAGATACAGTAAAGTATTTAATATATCACATTTCAAAATCTTTAGTGTATAATTTTCTGCATGTTTGAGGCTGGACTAAATTATTAACCCTTAATGAGTTTGTGTGATGAAGTGACTCACAGAATCACTTACAGAAGAACTCACCTATATGAGTAAGAGAGTGAGGCCGCTTTCTATGAGATTGGACCGTCTCTAAAGTATTCATGAAATCGGGATATTACGCAAGGCCATTAATGCTTAGGAACAAAGAATCACACTCTTCCCATGGGAATTGGTATGTGTAATTACTCCGGTTCAGTCGTATAGGGTCCTTGGTTCAAGACATCCGTTCACCACAGCGCCTTGATTGAATTTTGAGTGGTTTACACTAAGTGAAAGTTCAAAGCCAGAAGCTACTTTCGTTTATGTATTAATTTATAGTCTAATTGATTGTGTGTTTAATCGTTTGCATGAACTACCGTGACTTGATATTGAAAGGGTACCTAGGCAGTCACTCTAGTGATGCGGCCTGTTTTGTTTTCAATGTTCTTTTTTATTCATAGTTTTTCAGAAAATGGTGGGGAATGTTGGAGATTTTCTTAAAAAGCCCTAAAAGGGCCTAACCTTGTGTTGGAGCAAAACAAAAGCCTGCTGGCTTAACAGTCACCGTGAAAAGATGTGACCTTTCAAACTGGACGTCTGTGAAAAAGCAACAGACACCATGAAGAGACTTTACTTTTCTTAGATGCCTGTTGGAGAGCAACAGACTCCATGAAAGGGTATCATCTTTCTATAAAACCCTTTGTTTTGCTGCCAATAAATCATTAAGTTTTCAAGTTTTATTTTCATTAGGCCTAAGTATCATCAGATCTGTATATAGAGTGATTCTGGTTTGTACAGGAAATCACATCCTGTAGCAAACAAACTCCATTGTATTCTGAGAGTGTGTATTTCAAAAAACCCTTGTGATCTGTCGGGGGAAAACATACTTAAAAGATAGCTTTTTTTCGTGCCTTGGAGATTAATCTAAAACCCAATCCTCAACAGGATCTCTCTCTATTTCGCTCGGGTACCGAGAGGAAGCCGTTGCAAATAGTTCAAATGTGCTTAGTACTGTGCTCAAACAAATCCTTGCAAAGGAACACTCTTGATGCCATGTATTGCTAACAGACGGATGATCTTCCTTTTGAGGATGTGACGCCTCTTTTCTTTTGTATTTTCTGTTTTGCTCTTTTTAGATTTTTTCTGTTTTTATCATTGTTAACACTTCATAGTGATCCTTAATTTTCTGATTAACTATTCGTTTCCTAATGTATCAAATTGATTGCAATAACCGTTAGTGAGGACCATTACAGATCTCTTCCCCTTTCACTTGCACATACCTAAAAGGCTTTACGGACCTTGGGCTTATTGCTCACATGATCACAAATTTCTGCAAGCAAGAACGACTCCTCAGTCCTCAACAACTCTCAGAAAGTTCCTCAGAAATGTGGTTAATCCCATTGCCCATTGGTTTTCTCAACAGGCCCATTTGATTGACACTATCTTCTTGTCAGATGAGGATGTTTCTTAAAGACTTGAATGCATTATAAATTTCTTTTTCATTTACCCCTCCAATCCGCGTATAGCAATGAAGAAACCCAGCCTGTAGAGGGTTGAAAAAACTCTTTACTTAACCTCTTACTGCAAGAGGTTCTAGAATGGGATACTACTACTAGAAACCAAGGGAATCTCGGAACAGTTATTGAGTTTGGAAATGCATCTCCAGCTTTCAACTAAAGTTACAACTGATTTTGGCTTTCATGACATTTGTGAAATGGAAAACACTGGAGGAAGCACAACCAGAAGGGAAGAGTCTATAGCAGACCCAGAAACCACAGGCTACAAACTATCTTGCAGGAAGATGAAAGGATAGAATAAACAAGGGAACAGACTAAGTTCTGGCACCATTGCCTTTTAGTACATGCATCAAATTTCATGAAAGCCAACATCAGATGCGTTTTGAACTTATGGGTAACCAACTTACTAAGAAATTCCAGATCAAGGGTACGAGTATGAGCGCAAAACAGCAAAATACCATCATTTAACAAACAGAATTATATTAAGAAACAAAGGTTCAAACTTCAAACCGCTGCACAAGAGACTAGCAAAACCACGACCACCAAGATAAAGAAACCCAGGCTTCTCAATCTCAACAGCAGCTGTACACTAGTAATGGTGTGGAAGCACTGGAAAATAAAACCTTACATAATAGTCATTCAAGTTCTACTAGTGGTGTAGAACCACAGCAAAATAACACCTAACATAATAGTCATATAGGTTCATGATCTTCTTCCTCGGTACTAGCACACTTCCAGAAAACACAACCCAAAAGAAAAAACATGTATAATAAACTGACACCACATACTAAACACATCCTCCTCCCAGACACCATCATCAGCACTGGTTGATCAAGCCCTTTCTCCTCTGATCCTCCTAGCAAGCTGAATATCCTTGGGCATGATAGTGACACGCTTTGCGTGGATGGCACACAAGTTAGTGTCCTCAAACAAACCAACCAAGTAGGCTTCAGCTGCTTCTTGCAATGCCAACACAGCGTGACTCTGGAAACGCAAATCAGTCTGCAGAAAGCAAACACACAGTCCACATTCAATCAGTATCAGTATATTCTATCTTTGTTTAACTTAATAAACCAATTCAATCAAATTAAGCATTCAACAACAGTGTACAAAGTCTCTATACCTTGAAGTCCTGGGCAATTTCACGAACAAGTCTCTGGAATGGAAGTTTCCTGATCAGCAATTCAGTACTCTTCTGGTACTTACGGATTTCACTGTTAATAACACAATCAAAGTGAGAATCAAAGTTAGAATTGAGTATCAAAACAGTAAAACTAAAATTATCATAGCCACAGAAATTGACTGAATGAAGGTAAAAGTAAGTTTACCGAAGAGCAACAGTTCCAGGACGGTATCTGTGGGGCTTCTTAACTCCTCCAGTAGTTGGTGCAGACTTACGTGCAGCCTTGGTAGCCAGCTGCTTCCTTGGTGCCTTTCCTCCAGTTGACTTACGAGCAGTTTGCTTAGTACGAGCCATTTCTACAAATACCAAAATCACACAAATTGACATTTGATAGCTCAAATCAAAAACTCACAGTAGAAATCAACATGCAAATTCTCAAATCAACTTCATAATCAATAACAGAGCTTAAATTCAATTTAAAACTACAAGGATGTGGCTAAACATACAATTACAACCCTAATTGACAACAAACAAAGACAAAAATTCAACAGAAACAGAAATTGTTCATGTTCTTTACAAAGATCAAGATAAAACCACTGCATAACAAACATATAAAGCCTAATTTAACATTATTATACTAAAATTAACAATCGAAGCCCTAATTATAAGAAAGAAGACTAAAAATTGAAAACAAATTCAATCAATTGAACAAAAACAATTCATGAATCTCAATACATGTAATAATCTTGTACATATTCAAGAAACTAAAAAAATCTAAAACTTAAATCATGAAATCTACTCAACAAAATCACCGAAAAACGTAGGCGCGAAACCCTAACTTTCAAAAACAATTACAAAATCAAGAGATCAAAAGATCAATCATGATGAAAACAAACATATAACAGCAGAAATCGAACCCTAAAACCAGAGAAGGAAAGGAGAGAAAACTGACCTTTCTTCTTCGCTTCTTCTTCTTGGAAAATATGAAAAACCTTTCGCAAATTTCTAAACCTGTAAAGTTGAAACGGTAAATCTATATTTATAGGCCAACTATCAACCACATTTTCATCAAACAACCGTCCATTTGTATTTTAATCTGACAGTGAGAACTGCATTTCGCTGTGTTTTGTTGGTACTGTATCTGACGGTAATGTTTTGATACTTTTGTGTTTTCTCTAGTGGAAATGAACGGATGAGGTTTAATTATGTGGCTGTCATACGGATCGACTATTATGAATTCTGGATTCCTATTGGTAGGAACTTTTTATCCCTGTTTTTAATTTCCGTTATGGGTGAAAAGAAGCTAGTGGGTGGAAAACTGTTTCTAGTTGACGAAATCGTCCTTAGGGTTTTAGTGAAAAGACAATTTTGTATGTTAAGTTTGAATTTTGAATTTTATTTTTATTGTCAACTCATGTTCCTTCTTTGGGAAGATTGTCAAATTTATCCGGATGGACTGTGGCATGTGACCGAGGGAGTTCATGCAAGCCCACGCACTCCCTGTCGTGGGCTTGTCCGGCCTATCGGATTATTTTTTTAATGATTTTTCTTGACCATGATTTTATTTTGGGTAAGACATTAGAAGTAAATCTAGGTCACCCCTTATCTGGATATTTATATTAATACCTAAATTACCTTCCTGATTAATTTTGGGTGATAATTAGTTAGTGTTAATAATAGTTAGTGTAATGATTAATGAAATGATTAAGTTAAAGATAATTAGTGAGATTAAAAAATCAGATGTTTTTTTTTTTTTGAAAGAAGTAGAATTATTGAGAGAGTAAAGTTAGAGAAGATGAAGAAGGAAAACATGGAAAACAATGGATTTTACCAACCACAACTGGAGGAAGGGTATTTGGGTACCCAGGTGTGCTTCAAACTTAGATAATGTTGGTTGAATTGCTCCAAACTTTCAAAAAAAATGAAAAATTTTATGTAGATTTGGGTCAGTTCGGTTACCATATGTCAAGAACATGTAAACGAACACACCTGAAAGTGTAGTTCGGTTACGTTTTCCAAACACGCAGGTTACCGAACTCGCTCGTTAATGGAGGTTTTGGTCGTACAGTGTAATGTTCGGTTACCTAGGATAAAATGGTAGGTAACCGAACTTTGAACTTAACAATTTATCTGGGTACATCTTGAGTGTTCGATTAGTTCGCAAACTTCAACGCAACCAAGTTCCCAACCTAACTGCAGGTTAAAAGTAACCTAGTGTTAGAAGTTCGGTTGGTTCGCAAACTTCAACATATTTTACGAATCAATCGAACTGGGCTTATATATGCATATATGCAATTAGGCAAACATTCGGTTTTTACGAAATTTATTTCTTGGCGAATTAGGTAGAGTTCGGTTACGAAGTTTCAAAGGTAGAGTTCGGTTACAAAGAAAACTTAACATTTTTGCGAACGAACCGAACTTGTGGAATTCTCATTATTTTCGTAAACTAAAGTTCGGTGATATCCTTATTTTGCGAAGGAACCGAACTTATGGACTTCTGTTGTTCTAATACAAGGAGTTCGGTTAAAAGTATTTTTTGCGAATCAACCGAACTCTATTGGCTAAGTTCGGTTACTTTGTAGTTTTAAAATTTTTTGCGAAAAACCGAACTCTATTGGCTAAGTTCGGTTATTTTGGAATTCAAGATAGTGGCCACAACAACACAGTTCGGTTAGACTGGATTTGTTTTTTTTCGGTTCTAAGGGTGGAGTTCGGTTACTTTGTAGTTTTAAAAAAATTTGCGAAACAACCGAACAGAGAGTTCGGTGACTTAGTTTTAAATCCAATAGAACCGAACTGTTCTTCGTGTTCTTCATTTTCAAGAAGTTCGGTTAGTAAACTAGGGTTTTTTGGAAAATCGGCCTAACCGAACATGGCTTTGTAACTCCTACTAAACCCCTATTTTGATGATTTCTATTCGATTGAAGCAATCAAAATCAAATTAAAGTGAAGGGTTTGTTGGAAAATATCTCCGGAGTGGTCCCATGGCAGAATCAGGCTGCGGCTGTCGTCTTTTATACTCGATAAAATTATCATGTAACAGAACTTAATTGTGATTGCATTGATGTTGTTACATTTCTTAAATAGACGGTGGCGGTGGTGGTGGTGGTGGGAGGAGGTGGTGGTGGTAATCGGTGGTTGGTGGTGGTGGTGGTAATCGGCGGTGGTGGGCAGTGGTGGTGGTGGTGGTAATCGGTGGTTGGAGGTGGTGATAATCGGAGGTGGTGGTGGTGGTAATCGGCGATGGTGGGAGGAGGTGGTGGTTATATATATATATATATATATATATATATATATATATATATATATATATAGGTGGTTATTAGGTTGGTTTTAAATTAAATTAGGTCAAGGGTAGGTTAGTCATTTCAACGTTTTAGGACACCCCTTATCACTATAGGGAAGATGGCCTAATAAAATCATGGTCCCCTCAAAAAAACCATGGTCCCTAAAAAATTGTTCTATTTTTTCGGATTCATTCGCTATTCTATTTTGTTTTTTTATTTTATTTTCTAATCAGAAAAGGTAGATTTATTGATAAAAGATATAAGCTCACCACTGAGATAGTGAACAAGCTAAAATAAAAATTAAAACATTAAAAAAAAATACCAGTACGCGATTGGCAAAAATTAAAAGAAAAAAAAAATGAAAAAAAGAAAATGAATGTTACCTCAT
Organism: Papaver somniferum; assembly: GCF_003573695.1. Classification (NCBI taxonomy): domain Eukaryota; kingdom Viridiplantae; phylum Streptophyta; class Magnoliopsida; order Ranunculales; family Papaveraceae; genus Papaver; species Papaver somniferum. The sequence goes on along the minus strand of NC_039358.1, from coordinate 199,973,200 downwards.
TACAGCTTCCCCTTATTGATGACTCCATGCACTTCTTGTTTGTCAATTCCCAAATATTTTCTTTTGACATAACCATGAAACACCCATTGCAGATTATAATAGTTCAAAATATAATGCCACATTGACTTTGTAGTTTCACCATGCATAAAGACATGTTGATTTGATTCAGCTGCTTTATTTTTTTATGCTCGACATATTACACGCTGCATTACTGGTCCTGAAACTATTTTTTATATACTCTTTCATTGTCAGGTTGTAATAACGACATGGAACATCATTTTCACCGATCTATCAAATCGGTCAAATATCACTCACATTTCTCCAAACATTATGACCTCTTGTTCGATAATCCTACAACTTTTACACTTTTTCTCCAAATTTTTTGTTAAGGAGATCAAAAATGAAGAAGATGTCTTTAGAAGAGAAGTATTTGGGTATCCCCTTATTCCTCAATAGAAATAAAACCGTCTCTTTCTCAGGGTTGGCAGACAAGATGAAAATGCGACTATCAAAGTGGAATGGAAAGTTCATAAACCAAGTGGGGAGATTAGTCATGGTTAAAAGTGTTTTAAGAACGATGTCATCTCATCACATGAGCGTCTTTAAATTACTTGAAGCTACTATCAAAGAAATGGACAAAGCTCAACGTACCTTTTGGTAGGGAAAGGAGGATGGAAAGGGACTTGATGAGTGCCAAATATTGTATATATTTATCCCTTTTTGTTGGCATTTAACTCATCTTTTATGCATTAATTCTACATTTTATCCCATATTCTGTATTTTCATTGTTTTCAAGAATAAATATTTTTATTAATTAATTTTGCATTTTTAGGTAATAAATAAAGTCTGGATGACTTGCGGAGCAAAAAGAGCAGAAAAGTAGTGAAACGCCGGGAGAAATCACGCAAGGAAGCCGCGAAGAATGGTGCGCACAACCTCATTTTCTACACACAAAAACGCCTCCGTTCTCAGCCATCAGATCAGTTCTCAGAAGCATCCGACGGTCGCTCCTTCATAGAGCATCAAAATCTGAAGTCTCTGCCAAGCACCACAGCGCCGAAATTCCAAGCCTTCAGATTAGATGGTAGTTGAATCCAACGGTTGCTCCCTTGCTGTTCATCAAAGTTTGATATCTCCGCCTTACACTACAGCACCTAACCTAATCTAGCACCGTTCGTTTCGTTGTATCACTTCATCCGACGGTCGCTCCTCGCTTGCCTGCGCATCATCGTCCGATCTACCTACCAGCTCCACATCTCACGGCTTAGTCTCGCTGAACATCAAAAATCGATGAAGCCGCCACACACTGGAGCACCCGAACCCTATGACCTAACCAAACACCCCCCTTCTTCCCAAAACAGTCGAGCTCTCCTTCACCACCATACCCTGTTTGCAGAACCAACTCCACTGCCACCACCGCCGTACCTCCATGTCCGCTACCACCAACTCTCCACCTGCTCAACCACCGAAACCCCTATCACTCTAACATGCCTCTCACTTCTTTTCACTGTTTTCCCCTAGTCTAGGGTTTTGAAAATAGAGAAAAAGCATTGATAGACATGGTAGAGAATTAGGTGAAGCTAGAAAAGAAATCAAGGTATGGGAAAGGCACCAGGAGAGTCAGAGGAAGAATGGGTCGAGTTTAATTTGATGTTGCTACATCAAATTAGGTAAAAAAATCAAACCCTAGTCTACTGTTAATTTGGGAATTTTTTTTGGGTAGAACCCTAATTGTGTCTGTGGGTATAAATAGCCTTGTGGGTGTTGTTGTAAAACTTTATGCTGGACTAGCCAGTGTCCAGGACTTTCAAGTTCTGTTAATTTTCAATTTCAGTTCAATTTCATTTATTTTCATATCCTGTTTATGTTCCTGTTAATGTGCTTGTTTTAGTTTCCAATCAATTCCTGTTAAATGTGTCCTGTTAATGTGTGTTGTTACTGTTAGATGTTGTTTACATGTGTCTTGTTAATGTGTGATGTTCCTGTTGATGTTTGTGTTCATTGTTAATGTTAGTATTTTATCCCTCTTTAGTTCACTGTTAGTTGTAACTCACTGTTAAGTGATGAACTGTTAGATTAAAACTTTGATGCATTGTGTTGATTGAGTAGTGGGGAGAAACTAGTGCTCACTAGTGACAATGAGCAAGCTAGTTCTCTTCCCACTCTAGATGAATGCCTTAGTTTTGCTCTGTTAGCTTCACCATCTCCCTTGCCCTTGGCTTAGGCCTTGGTTCATTTGCATTGTTCTCTGCTTGTTTTCTTTATTGTCTTCACTGTTTTCTTCACTGCCATCTCTTCTTTGCTATATTGCCTTGTTTTGCCCTGTTTTCTTCCTTGCTTCTGCTTCCACTGCCCTGCAGTACTCCTGCTGCTGTGCACTTGCCTTGCATTGCTTGTGCAGCACTGCTGCTGCTGCTGCTTTCTTTTCTTTGCTACTGCAGCTGTCTTCTTCCACTGCCCTGCAACCCTGCTGCTGCTGCTTTCCTTTGCATTGCTGCATTGCCTCCCTTCCACTGCTGCTGCTGCTGCAACTGAGCTTGGCTCACAGCAATCCCAAAAGCCCAAGCTCAGTTCTAAGCCCACTGTCCATTGTTTGTACAAACTGAAGCCCATTTCATTAAGGCTCAAAGCCCAGTTCATTAAGGCCCACCCACAGTTTAGGTTAAGGCTAAAAGCCCAATTCAGTCAACTGTGGGCTTAATCAAAAGCCTGAACTCAATCAAAGGCCCAAAGCCTAGTGCACTTCAAGACCAACTGAGCCCAAGCTCAGTTCATTTCATTGTTAAAAACAAACTCATTAGGCCCAATTTACTCAAAGGGTATTCAAAGCCCAACAATAGCAATTTAGAGCCCAAATAGCTAGAACACTACAAAACACTCCCAATCTCTGTGGATCGACCCGTACTTGCACGAGCTACAACCGACGACCGTGAACTTGCGGTATTACTGTAGGCTCGCGTCATTTCGCTCAATTTTATACGCTTCCCCGGGCCCACCAAGTTTTTGGCGCCGTTGCCGGGGATTGGTGCTGTGTTTTTCTTGTGTTTTTCTTAGCTATTTTGCATTTCACTGCATAACATTTGCATCTGCATCTGCTTCACTTCATTTGCTGTTGGACCTGCTGTTCTGAACCTGTTTTTCCTCTGCTGGGACGCCACCAAGGAAAAGAACCAAAACCCAACTGGGTTTTTGCAACAATATCAGAGCAGCTGGGCTGTGCTTAAAAGGTAACCCATATAAGAGAACCCGAATTGTGGGCTTCCAATTTTTTAATTGTGGGCTTGTAATATTAAAGCCAATTTTTGGGCTTCTCTTATTTTCTGTTGGGTTTGTAATAATTTATTTGTGGGCTTGTTTGTTTAATTTGTGGGCTTGTTTAAATTCTTTCATTGGACTTGTATTTTGGACTCTGGGTTTAAACCCAGCTGAGCTTGTAACCGATCACGCTAGTTGAACTCGTTAGTGGGCCGAGTACCCAAATTCTAGGCCGAGATTTTGGACTCAGTTCCACCAAAAGTTTTCAACCAAGCGGAGCCAAAGCAAACACAACAAACAGTGGGCTTGCTCCCATTCAAAAACCAAATTTTTTTAAAAAAAAAAAAAACCAAAATTTTCTTTTGCTCCCAATTTTAAACCAAATTTCTTTTTCAAATATCCCATCAAAACCAAAATTTTCCCAAAAATCCAAACCATTAAAAACCAAATTTTTGAAAACCCATTAAAACCAAATAGTGGGCTTTGTGTCTTTTCAAAATGGGCCAACCTCGTGCTCTCCATGAATACATGTATCCGTCAATAAAAATTCCATTATCATGTATTGTATTACCTCAAACCAATAACCCTTTTAAAATAAATGCAAGCATGATACAAATACTTCCTATATTTCGAGGGTTCGATTCTGAGAACCCCTATACTCATGTAAGAGAGTTTGAACAAATTTGTCGGACTATGCAACCTGATCATATGTCCGAAGACTCTCTGAAATTGCGTTTGTTTACATTTTCTTTAAAGGAAAGGGCCAAAACATGGTTTTACGGTTTGAGACCACAATCAATCAACACTTGGGACAACTCACAGATCTATTTTTCAAAAAATTCTTTCCACATCATAGGACCATCGCTATTCGTCAAAGTATCAATTGTTTTGTCCAATTGGATGAGGAAACTGTTTTTCACTATTTTGAACGTTTTAATGATTTGTTGAGTGAATGTCCGCACCATGGATTTGAGAAGTGGAGACTTGTCGTCATCCTCTATGAGGGACTAGACTTTAAATCTCGAACCATGGTTGAGTCTATGTGTAATGGTGAGTTTATTGATAAATCTGTGGATGATGCATGGAATTTTTTAGCCGAGATTGCAGAGAAAACCCATCAATGGGAATCCGTTAGGGAAACAGGAACAACACCACATGATATGAGTCACCCCCATGAATTAGAGTTTTATTCTTGTAATAGCTCCGACCTTAGGATTGAAAATTATCCTAGATTGCAAAATCCCTATCATGATGATGATGATTATGATGTTATGTTAGAAGAACATGTCTATACTGAAAATGTTATGGAACCTTTGGGTTCAAATACATTAGGCTTCTCTGCCCCGACCTTAATGCATGATATTTCTTCTAGTATTCCATGCGATGTTTCCCCTGATGTGCCGATACACGAGAATCAATCTGTTGATGATATTGATGATTCTGATTGTGATCTTGCCAATTTGATTGATGATTGTGAGCATGATGTGACATGTGTAGATGAGTTAGGAGATTTTGATTTGATTGATAATGATGTGCCTATCGTCCTACCTAAGTCACAATCTGATGGCCTTCCACCCACCCTAGATTTGGTTTGTACCCATATTGTCAAACCGATTTTTCTGAAAATTCCTAATCTAGGATTGGAACTGTGTGCTTCCCAAGTCCTCTTGGACTATTTTGCTTCAAAATATAACACTTTTAAAGAGCCACAGTTGGAATGCATTTCTTTGCCCATCCCGAAAACAGTCCATTATGAGTTAGACCTTTTGAATCCTGAACCCCTAAAATTAATTTTGTGCTTAAAAGTGAACCTGTTGAAAAATTTTGGTTTAGGGGTGATTCATTCGGTTTTTCACTCTCACTCCCATTTAAGTCCAATTTTAGTGTTTTGAAACTTTCTATGTCTCTACACTTTTTCTTTTGGGTTGATCCTCAACTCTTTAGACTTTTGTGTATGGTGAATTTTTTGTATATAATCCAGTAGATAAAATTTCTTAAAAACCCTTTTGTTCCTTTTGTATATATTTTGCTAATCCAATATGATCTCGGCTGAAATATGTTGGATTTTTGCCTTGAATAACGGAGTTTTAATTCTGCTTTCGCCGAAATCGGGTATTCTCTCTCCTTTTACTCTACTCAGCATGTCCCTTTCCATATGTTGCATTTTAATTCTTTCCATATTTTGAAACATTGAGGACAATGTTTAGTTTAGGTTTGGGGGTATAGAGTAGATACCATGATAATTTGCCATAATTGAAAACGAACTCCTTCTTCTTTTTGAAAAAAAAAAATTCCAAAAAAATTGAAAAATCAAAATTAAAAAAAAAAAATTAAAAATTAAAAAATGAAAATCATAAAAATGGAGCTCATTTACCTTGAAATGTTGACTCTTGTGCAAATATGTATTTTTAGGAGTCTTAGTCTAGATATTTAGGCACCCTGATTCTAGCACAATTCACATAGTGATAAGAAATTTGCACGCGCACGATCTACCAATACATGTATGGCCTCGATCTTCAAGGTGTTTGATAGGAAGTTACGATTGCCAATCACTTTAGAATACTGAACGAAACTTGACTAGCTTGTTCTTTGGTTGGTTGGGATAGAAGGTGGAGGTTACATTAAGAAAGACAACCATCGAATTTAACTGGGTGCATCAAAAAGGGCTACCTCTTGCAAAGTGTCATGTAATCTTTTGTTTCCTTTTGTATATGTATCAAAAGTGTTTCCTTGCAAAAAAAAAAAAAAAAAAAAAAAACGATGTATATATTCAGAAAAAAAAAAAAAAAAAAAAAAAATCAGAAAATACAAAAAAAAAAAAATCAAGTATTTATCAATTCCATCATCTCTTGTTCCAAAAATAAAAAGAATAGTCAATGTAAATAAGAGTCATGTAAAGAGTCATTTTGTTGTTTTATTGTAATAAGCAAGGAGGGTGTATGCCATTGATGTACAACGCGAGTAATTGTGAAATACCTCCAACTCATTCACAATTCTCGTAAAGTCCGGACAGCTAGCTAGATTTCGACCTCAGTTCTTAGCCTGAGAAACTATCTCTTGGTGATTAGTAGTCATAACTTCAGATCTTTCTTTACACATGTGTAGATACACTTTACACTCTTATCACATGTCTTTTTTTGTTATCAGTGCTAGGATTGTGCCTTCGATAGCTAGATTGACATCTCCATTTTGCTGTGAGCTTAAACTGTTTTGCACATGTCACATTTGATGGAATCTGAGCTTATATTTTGACCTAGAACTTTGTAGGTACGTTCTAAGCAAACCTTCACGAGACTTCAACTCGTCCACTAGGGACACTTAGTGGTTTAAAAGGCTTAGTGCATACGCTAAATGCATTCGAGAGACCAGCGACAGTGGTATAGTTAGGATTTCCTTAGTTTTGTTTTACTTGAGGACAAGTAAAATTCAGGTTTGGGGGTATTTGATGAGTGCCAAATATTGTATATATTTATCCCTTTTTGTTGGCATTTAACTCATCTTTTGCATTAATTCTACATTTTATCCCATATTCTGTATTTTCATTGTTTTCAAGAATAAATATTTTTATTAATTAATTTTGCATTTTTAGGTAATAAATAAAGTCTGGATGACTTGCGGAGCAAAAAGAGCAGAAAAGTAGTGAAAAGCCGGGAGAAATCACGCAAGGAAGCCGCGAAGAATGGTGCGCACAACCTCATTTTCTACACACAAAAACGCCTCCGTTCTCAGCCATCAGATCAGTTCTCAGAAGCATCCGACGGTCGCTCCTTCATAGAGCATCAAAATCTGAAGTCTCTGCCAAGCACCACAGCGCTGAAATTCCAAGCCTTCAGATTAGATGGTAGTTGAATCCAACGGTTGCTCCCTTGCTGTTCATCAAAGTTTGATATCTCCGCCTTACACTACAGCACCTAACCTAATCTAGCACCGTTCGTTTCGTTGTATCACTTCATCCGACGGTCGCTCCTCGCTTGCCTCGCATCATCGTCCGATCTACCTACCAGCTCCACATCTCACGGCTTAGTCTCGCTGAACATCAAAAATCGATGAAGCCGCCACACACTGGAGCACCCGAACCCTATGACCTAACCAAACACCCCCTTCTTCCCAAAACAGTCGAGCTCTCCTTCACCACCATACCCTGTTTGCAGAACCAACTCCACTGCCACCACCGCCGTACCTCCATGTCCGCTACCACCAACTCTCCACCTGCTCAACCACCGAAACCCCTATCACTCTAACATGCCTCTCACTTCTTTTCACTGTTTTCCCCTAGTCTAGGGTTTTGAAAATAGAGAAAAGCATTGATAGACATGGTAGAGAATTAGGTGAAGCTAGAAAAGAAATCAAGGTATGGGAAAGGCACCAGGAGAGTCAGAGGAAGAATGGGTCGAGTTTAATTTGATGTTGCTACATCAAATTAGGTAAAAAATCAAACCCTAGTCTACTGTTAATTTGGGAATTTTTTTTGGGTAGAACCCTAATTGTGTCTGTGGGTATAAATAGCCTTGTGGGTGTTGTTGTAAAACTTTATGCTGGACTAGCCAGTGTCCAGGACTTTCAAGTTCTGTTAATTTTCAATTTCAGTTCAATTTCATTTATTTTCATATCCTGTTTATGTTCCTGTTAATGTGCTTGTTTTAGTTTCCAATCAATTCCTGTTAAATGTGTCCTGTTAATGTGTGTTGTTACTGTTAGATGTTGTTTACATGTGTCTTGTTAATGTGTGATGTTCCTGTTGATGTTTGTGTTCATTGTTAATGTTAGTATTTTATCCCTCTTTAGTTCACTGTTAGTTGTAACTCACTGTTAAGTGATGAACTGTTAGATTAAAACTTTGATGCATTGTGTTGATTGAGTAGTGGGGAGAAACTAGTGCTCACTAGTGACAATGAGCAAGCTAGTTCTCTTCCCACTCTAGATGAATGCCTTAGTTTTGCTCTGTTAGCTTCACCATCTCCCTTGCCCTTGGCTTAGGCCTTGGTTCATTTGCATTGTTCTCTGCTTGTTTTCTTTATTGTCTTCACTGTTTTCTTCACTGCCATCTCTTCTTTGCTATATTGCCTTGTTTTGCCCTGTTTTCTTCCTTGCTTCTGCTTCCACTGCCCTGCAGTACTCCTGCTGCTGTGCACTTGCCTTGCATTGCTTGTGCAGCACTGCTGCTGCTGCTGCTTTCTTTTCTTTGCTACTGCAGCTGTCTTCTTCCACTGCCCTGCAACCCTGCTGCTGCTGCTTTCCTTTGCATTGCTGCATTGCCTCCCTTCCACTGCTGCTGCTGCTGCAACTGAGCTTGGCTCACAGCAATCCCAAAAGCCCAAGCTCAGTTCTAAGCCCACTGTCCATTGTTTGTACAAACTGAAGCCCATTTCATTAAGGCTCAAAGCCCAGTTCATTAAGGCCCACCCACAGTTTAGGTTAAGGCTAAAAGCCCAATTCAGTCAACTGTGGGCTTAATCAAAAGCCTGAACTCAATCAAAGGCCCAAAGCCTAGTGCACTTCAAGACCAACTGAGCCCAAGCTCAGTTCATTTCATTGTTAAAAACAAACCCATTAGGCCCAATTTACTCAAAGGGTATTCAAAGCCCAACAATAGCAATTTAGAGCCCAAATAGCTAGAACACTACAAAACACTCCCAATCTCTGTGGATCGACCCGTACTTGCACGAGCTACAACCGACGACCGTGCACTTGCGGTATTACTGTAGGCCCGCGTCATTTCGCTCAATTTTATACGCTTCCCCGGGCCCACCAGGACTTTATTTCATCTCTTGGCCAACTGTAAGCAAAGACAAAGCACAAGGTGGTATGGGTTTCCGAGATTTGTCTGTTTTCAACAAAGTTCTTTTACCCAAAACAACATGGAGACTACGCAATAAAAAGAAACAACTCTGGTCTAGTACCATGAAGCAGTGTTGATAGAACACTGCTCGGTCAAACTCACAAGCGTTGCTATCTCAAGCTTGTTTGTCAAGTTTAGGTGATCAAAACTATAAGTCTTGATTTTTAGTCTACTTATAGATATGTCTCGGATTAGGATAAAATGTGTAGTTGAGATTAAGACTTCACGGCGTTCATCGATTGAAGACGGAGATCTACTGAGTAGAACTTGAATGAACTTCATCAACAAAAGGTATGTGGAGACTAAAACTGATCTACCACTCATAAGTATATCTTATTTTATCTCCTATTGAGACTAAGTCGTATAGCTATATAGACTTTTATACTATACACATTTGATATTTCGAGTCGAGTTTAACTCGCTTATCTATTTCTCGAAATACGAGTTGAAAGCCTTTTGCTTTAGCTACGTTCATCATTATTCTTGGCGAGTTTAGTTGGAAACAATTTATTTGTTGGAAACTAAATAATAAGTCAAAAGATGATCATATGAAAATTTCCTTGAAACATCTTACATGATTTGTATGAGACAGTCATTTGATGTCGACTCAGAATGTTTCGTATTGATCATTCGGTCACTTGAAATTACATATAAGTTAATAGTTTGTATGAGACAGCTATTGTCGTCTTCTAAGGATGTTTCAATTATTGAAATGGGAGTTTAGTAACCCTTGTCTGGGTACAACACAGTATGCATACCAGTATGCAAACTTTTTTGGTATGATTCAGGTCCAGAAACCAAGTTTGCATACCGGTATGCGAACAGTTTTAACTGTTAATGTTCGGGAATCAAGTTTGCATACAAGTATGCGAACGGTTCTACCTGATTTATGGTCCGGGATAGAATTATGCATACTAGTTTGCAAACTGCTGGACAAGACCAAAGTACGGAACTAAAGTTTACGTACCCGTTTGCAAACTTAGTGGTTAAAGTTCTAAAATCGGTTAAGTATGTTTTCATACTCATGAACAAATACATTAATAAATTAAGAAATGCAATCTTTGCAAACCGTGGCTTAATGTTCATGAATTGATTCTTGTATAAGTACTTTGTACTATCATGAATCAAATCCGATTTTGTTTTAATTGTGTCTTATATACTTCTACGAGATATACACAATTGAACAACTTTATGAGTAACACAATTAGAATCATTTGATTATCTTTCATAGTTGATTGATCATCATATTTGATCTTGAAATGCTAGATAAATGTGGTAATACAAAAGTGTTCATATGGCTAACTTCGGTTAACTATTGTTGAGTCAACTCAATATACACTTTTAGGTACGGTTACCCATATCTAAATGAAGTTATATTTCATTTGTGTGTAACAAGCTAAGACCATCTAACGGTGGAGAGATATTGCTTTGGTTTTAAGCAAACTTAGCTTGAATCTTAAATCAGGTTTTCATTTAACGGTAAATATTGAATGCTTTGTTTCTAAGCTAACCTAGTTTTGATTGTAAGAAACCCGGATTTGAAAGACTATGTAAGGGATAACTCTAGAAACTGGAAAACCTAATCTCACACTTTTGTGTGATACTAGTTGCGACTAGAGTCGATTCTCCTTTGACCTAGGTTTTTCCAAAACCATTATAGGTTAACAACTTGAATACTTCATTTGGGATTCGTGAAGCCAGAACCAACTATTTTCTTTATAGTTGTGTGTTCTGATCTTACTTTTTCTATCGTATTGAGTACTATCTTCTCTAAGATTTGCTCGAGATTTATCTCCAATAGGTAAGATATAAAAAGTAGTTACAAAACTCTTCGTCTCATTCTTTGTGATTCCACAATAACTTCTTATATTACCATATAGTTAAGTTATTGTGAGGTGATTGATATTTCTAGGTTGTTCTTCGGGAATATAAGACCGGATTATCAATTGGTTCCTGTTCACCTTGATTTATCAAAAGACGGAAGAAAAACTTCATAGGTACTTCTGTTGGAGACAGATTTATATATCAAAATAGACTTATCTGTGGGAGATGGATTTGTTTATAAGTCTTCGAATTTGGGTCGTAGAAACTCTTAGTTGTGGGTGAGATCAGCTAAGGGAATCAAGTACGTAGAGTCCTGCTAGGATTCAGAGACGTAAGGAACGCGATTGTACCTTAATCGGTGTGAAACTTGGTTAGGGATCAACTAAATTCTAGTCTGAAGTTCACTGGTAGTAGGCTAGTGTCTGTAGCGGCTTAATACAGTGTGGTGTTCAAAACTGGACTAGGTCCCATGGTTTTTCTGCATTTGTAGTTTCCTCGTTAACAAAACTTTTGGTGTCTTTGTCATTTCTTTTCCGCATTATATTTATTTATATAATTGAAATATCACAGGTTGTGTGTAGTTTAATCAACTGATAAATCCAACCTTTGGTTGTTGATATAAATTGATTGATACTTGAATATTGGTTTTTGGTACCGTTCAAGTTATTCTCATACCAATCGGTTCACGGATTCCATCCTGTTGATTTGCTGATTGGTTTGAGAAATAGATATAATTCTTGGATATCTTTCCTTGATTTAGTCTAACTGTCTAGTTGATTCTTTTGGAATTATATTGTAGTTAATCCATATAGATTTTCGAACGAAATATTGGGTGTGGTTGTTAGACCCCTGCTTTTTCAATTGGTATCAGAACAGACAAACACATTAAGACCTCATAAGTCTGTGTTTCTAGCAATCTGTCTCTATGGACAGAAGTGTTATCTTTATAAACGTATCTTCAGTCTTGGATGGCTCAAATTACTTATGGTGGAACATTTTTATGCGTGCCTTTCTCAAAGCGTGTGATTTTCAATCATGGGTTCGTGTTGTTAATGGCTATGATCCTCCAATGGTTACAGTAAACGGTGTAACTGCTCCAAAGGATATTGGTGTGAACCTGACGAGATTCTTGCTGCAAAGCAAAATTCTAAATGCGATCATCCATGCCATTACCCTAGATCTTCAGCACCATGTGACCACATGCAATAAGTCTAAAGATGCTTGGGATATCTTAGAAACCGTAAGTGAATACCTCTGTAAAGGAAGCTAGAATTCAAAACCTAAATTATGATTGGGAAAACCTTTGTATGGCTGATGAAGATTCATTTGATGAGTTTAATCACAAAGTGTCTGAAAATGTTAATGCTTCTTTTGCATTAGGTAAGACTATTCCTGAAAAAGGACATTGTGATGAAAATTCTCAGATCGTTTCCAGATAAATACGATTCTAAGAAACATGCCATCGTTGAGGAAAATAATCTTGAAACCCTTTCAAGAAATACTCTTGTTGGGAAGTTAAATATCTTTGATCATGAGCATACATCCAAATCTGGAAATGATATTGCTTTCAATGAACAAAAGAACACTAAATTACTTGATAAAAGTAAGAGTGTTGGCAAATCTGTAGTTGATCTTATTGAGACTGATTCATCAGATGAAGATCTTGACAATTCAGTCTCACTGATCACAAGACAGTTTAGATATCCTCTTTTGAAGAGAAGTAAACGGTTCATCAGAGATAAACCCATGTCATCAGTTAAACCTCATGATCGTTCCCCTCCTAAAAATAGGGACATTGTCGACACTGATGATGAGGACATGCCATAGTGCTTCAATTGTAAAGGTTTTGGTCAGTTTGCTAATGAGTGTCCAAATCTAGAAAATACACTGGTAACAAAGGTCTTGCTGCAACTCTTGATGAAATGTCTGATCACTATGATTCAAATGAAGATGAAAATCAAGTGTAGCACTCCTTAGCGAAAATATTAATTTTTATAATTGTAGCAATACGTACATCAATCTTGATATTCTTCTTGGAGAAACTTCTTCGACTACTTTGGAGGATAAAATGGATTTTACATTGTCTACTGAAAATTCTATCTCACATATTTCAGGTACCTCAATTTGTTTAGCAGCATACTCGTGTATGGTGCTTGAACCGTGCTCCACATTGACATGTTCTTATTGTACTATTAAGGGTCATGTACTCTCTAATTTTTTCAAGTATAAATATAAAATAAGATATGTCAACAAACTTCAATGAAGAGCAAATCAATTTGCAAACAAGCTTAAACTTGTTCAGAATTCGAATACATCTGAGGTATGTAAATTTCATTCATCTCCGAAAAAGTTAATTTCTAAAGAAAAAGATAGACCTTTATAGAAAAGAACCAGGTCTAAACGATCTATGAAAAAGGTTACAGAGAATTCCATACATGGATTACATGGTGGACAAATTATTGTTCACCCCAACACAGCCTAATTATGTTGAGAGTGCATCTTGTCTCATGTGCCCAATTTCAAAAAGACAAGAGTTATGCACAAATCGGGTTTTAGGAAAAGAATTTTTTTTTGTTTATTTTTTCTTTTTGTTTTCTGGAATTCTGTAAATATTTTCATATCCAAAATTGGTATGGAAAAGGTTTTCCATGTTTGATCATAAAAAGAGGATTAAAATCGACAATTCTACCTTTTTTAGGTTGAGAGTTGTGTGAACGTGAATCCTACTTACTCTGTGTATAGGTTTCGTAACCCTACATTCCTTTTTCCTTCCCTGAAAACTCTTTTTATCAAAAGATTGCTTGTGGAGCTAGTTTTGTGTATTTCTATCACAATTCCATATTTGAATGGAGACTCTAAGCATCATATCTTCTGATGGAAAAGATGTTAATATGATTGTTAAGCCATCAATCATGAAGGAAAAAGATAAATCTCATTCTTCTACAACTTTGAAGAGAAATTTGAAGAATATGAATAAACCAAGGGCTAACCCCTCAAATTTTCAGAAGTTTTCTGGTGTTCCTGAAAAGTTGAAAGAAACAAGGATGGAGATTCAGCAAATAAAAGCTATTGTTCTAAGATCTCTTGATATTCAGAAGGCCCTGGTGCGGCATCAGTCATGAAGGTTTGTTGGAATCGACTCCTTTCTTCATGAACCTCATGTTCCAATGTCTGTTGACGATAAGGATTTCGGGGACGATAAAGAATTTTTCAAGAATCTTAATGTCTAGGAAAATTCTTATGAGAATTTATTATTATGTTTTAAGAAGGATAATTAGTGTTTGGAATAAAAAATATTGTGATTATACATAGCTATTGCCAATGATTTTCATCTTGCAATATTTTATATTTATTTATTTAAATTCTAAGTTATTTGGAAGATGATTTTGCAGTATTAATCTTTATTGGTTTTGTATATTGTAAAAATGTTTTATGGGATATATGTGTTTACATCCGTGAACTATGATTATCTCATATGTGTCAAAAGTTAAGTCTATTATGTCATTATGCAAATATTGATAAAAAATAGAATGGACTTTTGAATAGTCCGCGGTATTAATCTTTCCCTGATCCACTTCTATGTGAAAGTACTGTATGGCACCATAAGTTTTCTTATGTTGAGAATTTTCAACTAAATTAATTTATAAGGTCTTCTTGTGATTAATTTATTCGAGTTTTTCTGGATACAAATTCATGTTTCATGTGATTTTTTAAAGTCCAAAGAAATCCTTCTTTTCTCGTAAAAGTAAGGCCGCTTTTGTTTTTCTTCCGGGAATGACATTTTATGGGGGAGAGTTCTTAATTGAACATGTGCTTAATTACCAAATCTTTGTGGGGAGTGCGGTTGTGGAATATTGTAGGAGTTACTTTGTATCTCTTTGAGAATACACTAAGTTTCGACTATGTGAAATCATCGAAACCGAGTTGATATGTTCTCCTTTAGTCATGAATAATATCTTTAAGAATTTGATTATGATGCCGCTAGTATTCGTATCTTTGCCAATTTGTATTGACAAAAAGGGGGAGAATTATTTTGTAGTTCACACTACATACATATGGTTTACGGATCATTGTGTAAGGGGGAGTGGTTTTCATTATGAGATGAAGTATTGACTAAGGGTACATATCACCATAATATTATTGTCAAAGTTTTGATACAATTGAAATTTGATGTTTTCTAATAATATTATGACACTATATAACAATAATTGAGAACAACTGTTTTCTTATTGTTATGGCTATGGATCTTCAACAACAATGATGCTGAGTTGAACATATTCAGAATCACTGGAGTACTTGGACTGATGAAGAATTCAAGGAACGTTGAAGAACCAAGGAAATCAATCATGTTGGATGAGAAGCTACAAAGTTTATTTATTTTGTAATCCATATGTATTGATAGTTTTGTCATTAAAGTTGACAAAGGGGGAGATTGTTAGAGCACTGCTCGGTCGAACTCGCATCTGTTGCTATCTCAAGCTATTTTGTCAAGCTTAGGTAATCAAAACTATAAGTCTTTATTTCTATTCTACTTAAAGCTATGTCTTGAATTAGGATAAAATGTGTAGTTGAGCTTTAGACTTCACGGCGTTCATCGCTTGAACACGGAGATCTACTAAGGAGAGCTTGGAGGAACTTCATCAACAAAAGGTATATGGAGACTAAAACTTATCTATCACTCATAAGTCTATTATATTTTATCTCCTATTGAGACTAAGTCATATAGCTATATAAACTTTTAAATTATACACATTTTTCGAGCCGAGTTTAAATCGTTTATCTATTTCGAGCCGACTTTAACTCGCTTATCTGTTTATTCTCTTATGCAACCTCCTCGACTCCTCCATCCTCTACTTTTCCTTCTTTTAAAAACATCACAAGCCTAGTGTCCATTAAACTTGATAGATAAAACTACCTATTGTGGAAAGATAAATTCTTCCCCTCCTTCATAGTCAAGATCAATATCAAATTATTGATCCAAAAGTTCTCATATCAAAACCCACTCCCACAGATCCTACCACCAATCAAGAAACTGAAAAACCCACTCTCATAGATCCTACCATCAATCAATAAACTCAAAAACCACTTTATAATCCAAGCGGTGCAAGAATGATCATGTAATGACCCGACCCTCCATCGATACTGTACTCACTTAGCCATTGCGGTTATCTGGTAGTGTGGGATTTTAGACGGGCATCGCTGCAGTAGTCCAGCAGCAACTTCCCTGGAGGTCACCTATCCCTAGATTGCTCCCGCCCGAGCACGCTTAACTGCAGAGTTTTCTGCCAACTGTGGAGCCAATTGTGTTGAAAAGGCCTCGGTGTTATGAAAAGACAAACCATTACTTATATTCCAATCAGCAAACCACTACTGAAGTCGGGGTATTACAATACCACCACCTTAAATTGGAGCCGACCTCGGCTTCGGAATATATTTAAGCCCAGATCTCTAACGATCCCTGCCCCTCATGAGACTAGTACCTGACCTATCGCATCCAGGGTACTCTCTCACCCTCGATAGGTGACCCGTCGTTGGCTCTGATACCATTTGTAATTGCCCGACCCTCCACCGCTACTGTCCCCACTTAGCCACTGTGGTTATCTGGCATTGTGAGATTTTATACGGGCATCGCTGCGGTAGTCCAGCAACAACTTTCCGGGAGGTCACCCGTCCCCGGATTGCTCCTGCTCGAGCACACTTAACTGCAGAGTTTTCTGCGAACTCTGGAGCCAATTGTGCTGAAAAGGCCTCGGTGTTATGAAATGAAAAGCAATTACTTATATTCCAGTCCAAGAACCACTGCCGAAATTAGGGTATTACAAATCAACCCATCTTGTCATGGATTAATGTTACCTTGACACAACCCATCGTTGCTCAAGTTTTCGGTTTGAAAACTGCTAGATAAATATGTAGTTATCTTGAATCATCTTTTGCTTCTAACAATATTGCTCGTACATTTTTAGTTGCATAATCAATTGCATCATATGCAGAAAAAAAACTCTACCATTACAAACTATCTCTCCAAAACAAAAAATACTTTTGATTCATACTGCCGCAGCCTCCCAACCGGTTTCTGATCTTGATTTTGTTATTAATGCCTAGAATTCTTGATCCTGAGTATGATGGTTTTACGGTTGCAATTACTGCTCATCCCTCACTTCCCACCTCTATTGAAGAGTTTGACGGTGAGTTTAATTAGAGTTTGACCGATTTCTTAAGCAAGTGAAAAATAGACATGAAGTGAGTAGATATGACTATCCGAAAAATTATGTTATTGAATTTAGTTCCGCCGCCATCGCTAAGCTATGCTTTCACCACGAGTGAAATTTTGCGATGTTCGTCTCTTCTTCGGTTGCCCAATAGCCATTAGCGGAAGAAACCATGTACCATGGCTCTAGTTCTGCTGCCATCAGGTCATATCCGACCCCAACGACTAAGTTATGCCTACTCCACGAGTCTAATCTTGCACCGTCGATCCTTTTCTGCCGCCCTATAATCGGTGGCAACAAAAACCATGTCGCGCGACTTTAGTTCCGTAGCTTTAGTTCCAACCTCAACGGCTAAGCTCGGGCCACAAGTGAAATTTTGTGCCGTCCGTCTCTTCTTCTTCCCATTAGTAGTCGTTGGCGGCAAAAAATGCTACCCATCTTTAGTTCGGCTGCTAGCGGGTCATTTCCAACCGCCAACGGTTATATGTGTGCACGAGTTATATCTTGCACTGGTCGTCTCCTGATTATAATTCTGTCTTCAATATCTCATTTCAAACCCTAGCGCTAACCTATGCTTGTGCCTTTTTTTTTTGACGCGATCAACGCTGGAGTTGAACCTGCAACTTATAGGTTGGAAACCCAACCCCTGGCCAACTGGGCTAATGCCAGTTGGATTTCTTCAGGTGAAATCTTGCGGTGCCTGTCTATTTTTCGGCCGTCCAGTTGGCGGCAGAAACCATGCCACACATTTGTACTTCTGCCGCCAGCTTCTCATTTCCAATCCCAACCGCTAAGCTATGCTTTCGATCGAACTCCGATTTGGCAGTGAATGACGTGATAATCTGATAAAGATGGAGGGGCAACATTCGCCGGAGCGAATATCAACAAACTAGTCAACAGTCAACACTAGAATTAAATACATAAACAGAGTCTCTTGATGTTTCCGCCTTTTGTTTTTCCCCAAATTAAAAATCAAACACTGCAATTCATTCGGTTGATTCTCTCTATATCAATTCAGAATCTCACCGAGGAAGGAAAATGTAGGTGAGGTTTACCCATATCTTCAGTTTGAGTGTAAATTGTTGAATCCGATTTCAAAATGGAAAGAGGAAACTCAGAAGAAGACAGGATCAGCATCTTACCTGAATCCCTAATTCACCACATACTATCTTTCATGTCTATAACATACGCAGTTCAGACATGTGTGTTGTCTAAAAGATGGCAATATATCTGGACTTCGATGCCCGTTCTAAGATTCAGCAACAATTATGTTTGCGATTGGGAAGCAAGTGATGATGATTTTTATGAAGAGCCATATTTTCGCACAAAGGGTTTCTTAAAATTTGTGGATAGAGTGCTCAAGCTTCGTGACAACAACTCCGATATACAGAGGTTTGAACTCAAATGCTCTAATTTTCATGTATCTCGTAGGAAAATATATGAATTCATCGAAACCGCTGTCAATCACAATGTTCAGGAGGTTTATATTAAGACCGACCCTATGTACGGTTTTGAGATTCCTCCTTGTCTATGTACTTGTGAATCCTTGACAAAATTGGAGCTGAAATTGCGTTTTGATGAAGGTGATGGTGAGTATCAGAACAAGTTCATTCTACCTACTGAAATGAGCTTACCTCGACTCAAATCATTGTGTTTGAAACTTAATGATTTATCGTTTCATGATGAAAACTTAACCAATAGGTTCTTTTCGAGTTTTCCTTGTCTAGAATCGTTGATCATGGAATTCGGAGACGGATTTATCAATATGAATCTGAATATTTCTTTGCCTAAACTTGAGTATCTTAAATTTGAGTGCTGGAATTTTGAAAGCTATAGTGAGGTTAAACTGCATGCTCCAAGTCTCGTATCCTTCGTATTCAACAGTTACTTGTCAACAAGTTTCACTCTAGAGAGTCTACCATCTCTAGTAAATGCTGATATTGAGATAAAAATTTATATAAAAGATCAATGGCCACCAAGTAATTCAGAGATTCATGAAGGTATGGAAGAATTTTATGCACAGCGTTGTATGAGATTTTTGAGAAGGTTTCATAGAGTGAAAGTGTTGACATTAAGAAATGCTTTCATCAAGGTATGACCTCTAATTCTTCGTTTTCCATATTATTCTAACCTTCTTTGCCTGTAATATAATATTCGTATGAAACCATTTTTTTCAGTCCTGCTAAGTGTAGTTAGGTGATGCATTATGAGCGCCTAGGACAAGGATATTGTTAAGAGTTGTCTGCATGTGTTATGTGTACGAAGCCTATATAAATGTTATCATAAAATAGGAGTTAATCAAGCTATCCAGATTACTAATAGTTGTATACCAAACAGACAATCTAGTATGTAAAGAAAAAGCAAGACATCAAGCAGTACGGAACAACAAAATTTTAAAAAACCAACATCTTACTCTTTATTTGGCAAATTTGTACCGATCTCCTTGGGATGCCTCTAAGTGAGCACCTAAGTGCACCCACCTAGTGTCAACCCAAGGAAGTTAGGCTTCTGCAATGCTACCACCCTCTGAAATCTGAACAGGCATAGGCATCGGCTTGGATCCGTTTCGACAAATATAGTGCATGCTTCTTAGACAAGGATGCATGACCGCGTTGTTGCTACTTCTGCTACCGATAGTGATGCATATCAAGCAAACTTACCTGCCTATTACATAGTTATAAACTGTTGTTTTTCTGTTTTGGCAGTGTAGGTACAATCTGAATGATTTCTCTTCCATTTTCTCGCTAAGCTCTGATATTTTTAATAATTTGTGTCAGTGGGTTCTGGCAGTGTAAATATAATCTGAATGATGTTTCTTTCATTTTCTTTTTTTATGCACCAAGGCTTTAGGTGGATCTCCAGGTATATTAGACGCTCAGCCGCCTAAATTTTGCAATTTGCAACATTTGGAGCTCGAGACCTACCTTTCTAGGGACTGCTTGTGTTCAATATTCTACGTACTGAAGATTTCTCCTAATATAGAATCTGTTTCCCTGCAGATATCAAAGGTTTCAACTAAATTCTTTGTCTTTACTTTTGTTTTTTCATGTCACCCAAAGTAACTCATTTTTAATTCAAGATAAGTGCCTGTATTCAATGTTTGCTACTGCTTAATATCCAGCTAAATCTCTATGCGTTTCCAGTATATCCATATTGTGACGAGGTACTCATCAAGCATTTCATGTGAATTTTTCATAATTATTGAACCCCAAATCTGAAAGCAATAAAGTCTGGTTAGTTCTAATATCATATCTGGTTGTTCTGTAGGTAAAATTTAATCCAGAAAACATAGGAGACTACTGGGACGCAGGATTGTCTTTGTCGTGCATGATATTGCACCTAAAGTTTGTTGAGATTAAAGGTCTTCGTGGATGGGTTAATGAACTGAAGTTCTTAGAGATTCTGTTGAAACATGCCATGGTCTTGGAGGAAGTGATACTCAACAGTTATTCAACTAAGTCGGTGATACTCGACAGTGATTCAAATGAAAAAGACTCACGAAGGAAGAAACAAATGAAGAAATTTAGTGAGATGCTGCGAAAATTCCCTACAGTCTCTAAGAAAATCGTTATCTTGTTAAACTCCTGAGTAAGTTGACTTTGTCATATCAATTTCGTTTTTATTTTTTTTCATGCACTCTCTAATCTAAATATCGGGGAAAGGTTGTCTCATTTTTATTGCTAGAATGATAGCTTTTTCCTGTTAGACCATAATTGTCTCCCCAGAGAAATTTTATTGAGGACTTCATATATCTCTAATTTTTCAATCACTCTTTTTAGGTGTTTTTCTAAAGGTGGTTGGGCACAGAAAGCTGTTTTTGAGTTCTTAAATTGTGAAATTTAATGCAATGGGAATATTTTCCGAACCTTTGCTATGTAGTATTAAGTTTCTGAAATCCTGATACAATCATGCCAGTCCTTATTATCTTTTGGTACTTGAAGTTTGTGGTATAAGAAGATTATTATTGTTCTTTTTCGCGGAGGAATTATGTAATTTTATAGATGCTGAAATCTCTTTCCAAGTTACAATGACATGTATCAAAACTCATAGTTCTAGCTGTTGCTGGTGTTTATTTTCGATGTTAAAATTCAATTTAATGTTATAGAACATAACATGTGACTGGCTGGGTTGTCATTTCTCTTTATGGGCAACCTCCAATCTTGTGACTGGCAGGGTTACTCTATTTCCCTGGACATGTTATCATCATTTTATGCCACTTAAACCCATAATTCATACACTTTACGGCTAAACTAACGTTGTTGAAAGGGAAGAGTAGTTTAGGAGGCAATGTTTAACTGCATATTTACAAGCTTCACTTTTTGCTTCAGACATGAAAACGAATTCCTTCTTGAAGGTTATATATTGATTCAGAAGAAAAAATCTCCAAACTAATTACAACCAAATAAGACTATGAATCAATCACAGTTTACCATCCAAAGAGAATCTGATGAAAAAGAATAATGATCGAACAGATTCTCCGTGGAAACCCTACAATGAATAATAGGGTGTTCTTTACATAAAAAATCAGTTCATTTACAAGTTTTTGTCGCCGGTCAAAAATTTCAAATTTCCTTCTTCCCTTCCTTATATAATGTCTTGTGAAAGGGGCCTCAACATTTAACGTTTGTTGTTTTTGAACAGCTTCGGATTCTTAGTTGCCATGCTTGATCTCTTTCTCTGGCTAAGTGAATATTCAGCAGTTCTAGTTCATAAAACCTCACCTACTATCATATTAGCTGCACTTTTATTTCTCTAAGTTCATCTATAGCTGGAACTTTTTTCTTAGTCTACTGCTTCTAGCTGTTCTTTCTTTACACGTTGCTCCTGTATCTTCGAGCCTCTGGAACAAAACCTATACTACCTAGGAAAGAATTAATTTTGATTTACTGTACTCTTCTTCTTCATCTACCTATTACTACTAGTATAAGAATTGTTTATATTTGCAGGCTCCATCTGACACAAACAATCTGGTAAAGGGTTCACGTAAAATGCCTCTTCTGACCGAAACCTCTCCATACCTCTTGTTCCAGAGATGGGACCCTTCCTCTTTCTTGGAGACCCTTGCCTGTTCCATCAAAACAATGAATTAGACAGATGCAGATTAGATAACGCGAATTATGGTGTGCAATCATACAGTTAATAATTCGTGCCACAGTCCTTCAGTGTCCTCTGTCATGTGATAATAGCAGGTAAATTCTTGATGTTGTAAGAAATTTATTTATGAGATATGTTGTAGGAAACTCAATTTTTTTCAGTCCAGTCAGCTTTTGAAGCTACAGAGTTCTAACAACAGATCATGGATATGCTGTTACAATGTCCATCATAAAATATGTGTACTCCTGTTCCGTGGCATTGTTTTCCATTAAAGTATGAAGGTTCAGAAACAGGAAAAACTCTTACCGTCTTCTATGGATTTCTACGATTTGATCAGCTAACTTCTTCCCTTCCTTAAGTGATCCTCGTTCTACTCTATCAAACAGATGTACGAGCGCCTTTCTGGTATAAGTGAGAAAAAAAATTTCATTTTAGCAACAATAAGTTGTCAAGATAGTTCAAATTATATGCACGCCTTGTAGTGGAGTCTCCTTACCTGTCTGGAGAAAATGTTTTTCTATGCCCCAGAAAACGCCTGTGTCCCTCAACTGCCCTTGCCATGTTTCCAGAGTAAGAAGGAATAAAAACATCACTCTCAACTGACACAATATAGTCAAGTGCAGCCATTTGGGATGCATGAGATATGAATGGTTCAAGTTCCTCAACTGATGCTATTTTTTCCTGCGAAAAAGTTAGAACGATAATGGGGGCCATTAAGTTTGCTGCTAAAATTATGGTAATAATAGGTTCGAGATAAATATTATTCACAATTGCTTTACTCTGTATACATACGAATCAAGAGAGATAATTATCCTGACACATACAGTATAATTCACTTGCTTCTTTTTTATTTTGTTTGATGTTTGCCAAAAAAACTCAGGAGGGGTGAAATTTATGGAACCAAAAGAGATACAGAGAACACTAGAACGAAAAACTGATTGGAAAGTCCAGTTGCAATCTTTTCCAAGAAGAATATTTGAGCTCCATTTGGCATCCAACAGATAGCCGATCAGCAATCTGAAGACAACTCTTTCCAGAAACAAGAGAAGAAGACACTCACGGACTTGTGCTAATGAAGGGAAGGGTCGCAGCTCAAGGGAATGTATACAACAGAAATACCATCCCCATAAAGTAGGCTAATGTACAGTAAACAAATCCAATTCACTTGATGACAAAAAAAGCATGAATCCAGCACATAAAAAGCTCAGTGGACGACAGCTAAATTCAACCTGGCCTATGTACCCAATAGTCAGACTGGAAAAGAATTACTGAATTACTTGAGCCTATCTCCTTTGTCTACCCTAAGTTTAGCAAATTCTCTTAATTTGCCCGGAAACAGATATCTAGCAAGGATTAGATTAAGCATTTTCACCGTCCATTCTGAGGTTTGAAAAGTCTCCTAATCAATTTCAGATGCTAACTAGGAATCAAGGTACATATGATGCCCGTGCATATAAGAAAAATGGCTGATTTACTTCCCATAACTAAAAACTCAAATGTAACTAAAAGGAGTATAAGCATTGACAAACTAGATAGTCATTACCTTGCTCATTATTAACGGAAATCGAGACAGGAGATGTGCCATATGATTATCACCCCCATATATCTCCCCAGCAGCAATGTATATGGGTGTGTTTGATGGATATCCCAAACCAGTTAGGAACATTCCCACCTCCTTTGGTGTTAAAGGGCAATATCCTTTGGACCTCTGCTCCCTGGAATCGATGTCTTTCACCTTCCAGTGTGGCGTGTTCTCTCTGCATAAGAAATAAGAGATGGGGTCAAACATGAGGGTGATGTTAGAGCAACCAAAAAAAAATGGCACAACCAGGTGGCAGACGACTAAGATCCTAATCTCCTTTCAATCAATCACATATTCTGCGATTGACCTTGCATTTTTCCTAACATAAACAATACAATAGGCAGAATTTAGTTTCTCATCTGAGAATGTACACATATCATTACGTGATCATACCTGATCAAGGTTAGTTCATCGGCCTCATCCGAAGACAGACCATGCGTGCATCCACTAAAAGCAAGCATATCCTTCTCATATCTTAAGTGCAGGGCTATATACGGACCATAGGACCTCATTCTCTCCACCAACAGCTGATAAAGGAAAGATCCATCAGTAATCCTTAAAGCCATATACCCAATGTATATTCAAAGAGGAAATTACACGATTGATTAAACTACCTTTCCCATAGCTTCAATCCGAGGGGAAAAACGAAGAGCACCATAAAGAGTGCGGCAACGAAGCTTCTGAATATCCGGAGGTAGATTATTATTAGCTAGGCGAGAATCGGATTTTGCTGCTCGAATAATCTATTAAAAAAAAAGATATCCAGTTTAGATTCAGTCATATCAATCTATTTACAATGAAAGCAGCCAACTGAACACACCTGGTAATCTTCCCACATGCGAGCTATCTCATCTTGGTAGTATTCTATACCCGACCAGCTTCTGAAATGCTTAACTGCTCTGGTAGCAGTAGCCAGTTCCTTTGGTAACTTTTTTATGATTTTGACATCATTAGCTAAAGCACTTATGAAATGATTGAGATCAAAAACGTCTGAGAAATTGCTGCAGTTCAGAAAAATAAAATAGTTTCAGGTATCAGTTACTTTATCACCTGTAACAAAATGCTTGGAGCAGAACATGAGAATCACTCTCACCTTGTATCTTGCCAGAAAGATCGTTTATCAAGTTCAGGAACAACAAGAGTTGCATTAATAATTCGAGCAACTGCCACCATGTCGCATATCTGCCATATGATGATAACGATTGCTGTCAGTTCGAAATTACTATGGTAGCTATGAGTTTCCCCAACTCTTCTTTTAATTTCATGATAATATAGCAAAACAACGGGATTAAAAACCTATTGCAAACTAGATAGTCATGTATATCCAATCTTCTACTGTACAGAAACAGAATTTACTGGTTCAGGAGTCCAATTTCGGGACAGAAAGAAGTCAAAATGTTATTGAAGTGGGGTTACTTAAAAGACCAACTAGCCATATCAATAATCATTCGATGCGGCAAGGCGTTCGAGTTTCAACATCAGTTGCTTAGCTGAATATTATTACTCAATTGACCATTGAACACAACACAACGAGTGAAGGAGAAGAATAATACAGACCCCAGCTCTCATCTGATTGAGCCCACCATTTGTATGAACAAGCAAGTAACCACGAGACTCCGTAGGAACTGAATCAATCAACCAAAAGCAACAAATTAACAATCACATATCGACAAAAGTGAATTACACAGCAGAATCAAACACAAGTACTAAACGAAAAATTGAGGTTACTTACGTGAATACTCAGGACTAGGATCAACACAGGGCACAAAATCTTTATTCTGGGGAGCCTTCCATAGCTTATCGATATCCCGATTCCGATTTGCAACATTCAACTGTCGTCAAATCTAAAGGAGTGAAAACATGAAAGAAGTATGACTACTTTTGCTATAAATGAAACAATCCTAATCCTATCCTAAACCCTAAAAAGTCATGATGAATTATTGGTATCATCGATTTTCAATGTAAGACATTAGATTGATTGGCACTGAAAAAAATAGAGAGACCTTTTGTGAAGGAGGAGGAAGTTTTGAAAATTGGGGAGGAGTTAATTCCTGAGTCCAGCTCAACTCACTCCCATGATGCCCGATTTCATGTTGCTGCAAAATCGAAACAAAATCGATTCAATCTCAATCAATAAGAGAAATCATTTATTAAGATCAAAATTAGGTTGTTGTTTTTTTCAAATAAAAAAAAAATGAAATCTGAAAATAAAATAAAAAAAAACCTAAAAATTGAATTACCGATGGGAGCTTGTAAGCAGTAGGATCAGAGAAGACAGGAACTTTAGAATAGAGAAAGATATGAAGATGAACAGAAAGAAGAGTTGCAATTGAAATCAGAAAGATTGTACATGATATGACTGTTCTTATCAGACTTATACTCCTGTTATTCTTCCTCTTCAACATCTCTTGTTCTTCAATCTAATCTAATCTAATCTATTAGTATGTACTTTCTCTTTGTATCTCTATAACCTCAGCAGAACAAAACAAGAAGAAGAAGAATGAACCATATTTCTGTGTGAGACTAAAATCAATAAAGAATGTGTGTATTTATGATTGGAGAAGAATGGAGAAGAAGAAGGATTTTTGAATTTCTTTTTTGGTATTTACTTACCGTTCCTTCTTCTTCTTCTTCTTCTTCTTCTTCTTCTTCTACTCTGGCTTCTCAGATTTTAGCTTTTTCACTTTATTTTTTTTAATTTTGATTTTTAAAATTAGTTCGGAGTATCTTGA
Source organism: Papaver somniferum (assembly GCF_003573695.1). NCBI lineage: Eukaryota > Viridiplantae > Streptophyta > Magnoliopsida > Ranunculales > Papaveraceae > Papaver > Papaver somniferum. The sequence goes on along the minus strand of NC_039358.1, from coordinate 199,946,665 downwards.
TTTATTTAATAAAGAAGATTAAAAAAAATAAAAAAACCGTTTTGGGAGGAGATGGATGAGTGAGAAACTGAGAAAAAGAGGGGGGAATTGAATCTATAGACGACGAGACGTGGTGTGTAGAAGAAGAACTAGTTCACATGGACCTTGTCAATGGTGAACCCATTCTTTGGTTGGACCTAGTTCGTTCGAGGTTGTTGCCAACTGCATAAAAATATGGAACCACATGGCTTTTATTATACTTCTAGTGACCATTGATATTTATATTGAGGCCAAATTTTCATTGTTTGACAACACGATGAAAACAACATAATAAGTCACGTTTGTATGTTTTTGAAGATGAGTTTTGACTTCAGGTTAGTGAGTATCGGCAAAAAAATGATTTCAGAACCGTGTTTGGAAATCTTGTTATAAAAGGAAGAGTAATTGTAGATTCGACAGATAAAAATCTTGCAGATTAAACAAATACTTTATTATTGGGATATATAATGAGTTAAAGTGCGCTCGGTTTTCTACTAAGTGGCATATCGCTTAGAAAGAACCCTCTGATTAATCTAGCATTTATCAATGTTGTATTATTTACACCATAATTCCCAACCTGCATTGTAAAATAACAGAGTTGCCAATAAGACACTTTTTTTCGGTGGATTTGCAGTTCTAAGACGGTGATTAGGTAGGTGAAGAGATTTTTCTTGGACCCAAACATCTGCTTTTCCAGCATTTGATTACTGCAGTAGAGGTAGACTTAATGAGTAAGCACCGCACAAAGTTCAAAAGTGTGGTCTATGTCCATATACTCGATGGAAATTCTATAGCTAACTCTTTTATGTGGGGTGGGGGGACGAATCAATGTCGACAAATTCTTTGTTATGCTTTACAGCTTAATTATCATTTGCACTTAAGCTTAAAAGGTGCACGAAACATTATAGAACTAAAATGATAATCATATTCAATATTCCCAACTAAGCACATTTTCATTTGCAGCTAGAATAGACTAGTCCTCCTCATATTTCATACTCAAAAATCAAAAGAAAAATCTACACCCTTTTTCGTCTACCTTTCTTCTACGTGTATACTCCGAAAAAGGGATTTTCCAAGTATTTGGTGAATGTGCACTTTAATTATGCCACAAATTTGATTAACTTTTTTTTGTTGTGTTGGTAAAAAAATTGACATTCAAATGATGAAATCATGATAATTACGGTTTTTAGTAAAAATGTGACCGTTGTGTGAAAAACAACACACTAAATGCAAACAGTACTTGTTTCTTCCATAGTGAATGGTTGTCTTGTGTTTTGGTGTACTATCTATCTTTTCATGACCGTTGATTGAATCTTTCACTAGATTGTTGGAACATCATCTTCAATTTTTGAAAATGTACATCAACTATTTCTATTAAAAATCAAATCATGTTAGGTCTCTTGCACCGAGATAACATTAGCCTAACTTATGTTTGGATTTTATTAACCAACTAAACACATGTATATGTCCCAAATACTAATTTCACACCCACCAACATGCCTGAATCAACGTCTGATATTAACACAACGTCTGAGGTAGAAGTGTCTGTGTTTTCCCAAAAGTAAAAATTAATCCTAAAAATCGGAAGCCATGAAAATTTTTGCTTTACAAAAAGTAAACTTGTTTACTTCCATATCATTTTGACATTGTATTGTTGAACATGCCGAAGATTTAAATTTAAGATTCTTGACATTTTTGCTTTCAGAAACACGGATCTTGATGTCTGTTATTTTTCCGGTTTGAGCATGCAGTGGTTGGGAGATTTTGTATTAGCCAAATATCTCTCACGTATATTTGGCAATGTGTTGTATATAATATCTTACCTAGTTTATGATATATATTGTGCATATCTTGCATATTATCTTGCCTAGCTTAAGAGATCTTGTTTTGATGATGAATTATTTTCTAGCACTAGACTTATTTATATAGGAAACGTTTTTTTGTAAATGAAGCAAGAAACAAATCAAAAAAACAAAAAATTGTGTTCTTCGTATTCTAATAGTTCCACAAACCTTCATTTTGAGAGTGCGAAACATGACAAAAAGATATGATGTGGACTGTGACAATATTTGTTTGCTTTTTACCTTTCAATTTGTAAAATCTCGTGATCGATCCTGCCTTCCTTTTTCTTTACTAGTTATAGATTTGCTTTGGTTTTTACTTTTAGGGTAACGTTAACATTCCAAAGTGTCCATATTGAGTACCTTAAAGTGGTCACGTTTTATGTTAAGTGTGGGTGACTAAGTGCATCACATTGCTCTTGTGCTACAAAGTGCATCCTTTAGATACTTTTGAGGCCAAGAGAGATCATCACCAACAACTCTATCTTTGAAAATCATCATTATATTCGTTCATATGCAACACAAAAAAGGTGATGACTAATGGTTTGTTGTGTACATGTCTTTTTCTCTTTCAAAGGAAATGAAGATTGCTTTCACTGTGAAGATGTTTTCTTGTGTCCACAACTACCTACCAAGCAGGTAATTTTGGGTAGATTTTTTTGAGTATAGAACAAACAACTTAAAATCATGTCCCAAAATGATTTACAGGATTCTTGGAGATAACTTAAAACCATAACCCACAAAAAATTTCAAGATTACAAGGGACAACTTAAATCCACGTCCCGACTCATTTTTCCGGAGGATCCCAATTAGCCGGACACAAGTTTACCACATCAAACATTGCCTTCGATTCAAGTCAACTAAAAAAATGATTATCTCGTAGACCCACGTGACCATGGCCAAGTCAGTCAGAGTGCCCACTGCCCACGCCCTTTCAAAATTTTGAGTCGATCAAAATTGTTTTATCTATTCTCTGAATCTCTGACACGTCCAAGATCACATTGCGCTACGTGTCCCACATAATCACGTGACTTTCGAAATATAAAATTTTAAACTAAAACAGCTGGCCAATCATACGACGCCACCAAAAAATTCTGTTTACTTTTGCGCGTGGACCTCCTGCCGCTATCCCACTAATCACTTTCTCAACACCAAGTAATTATCATCACTAATTAATCTTATCTCTTAATTAAATAAAAAAGGACTCAGATTAATGTGGAGTTATGGAGTTAAAAACGATGTAATTGGTTGGACAGGTGTTAACATATCCGACTTAAGTACACATTACGTTAGAAACATGAAGGGCCCACTGTTAAAATATTTAGATTTGCCGGAGCAAGTGCACATGGTGGACTTGGCTAGTAGTACAAGTCCACATGACCCGAACGAACATACTTGAGAGAACTAACAACAAAATCAGCGCGGGCTGTTGTCAAAACATGGACACGAGAAAGAGAAAGATCATGAGACTCTCTTTAGATGGTTGACAAGACCAATCATGCTCACATGATAATGAAAGAAAGAAAGAATAGTGTTCCTAGCTAATGCATGCATGAAAATGATTGTGACCGACCTTCGAGACCCAGAAAATGATACATAGTAGATTAACATGGCCGATGGCACCCGCTAACTAAGAAATGGTCCAGAGAGAAAATTGTTTTTTATTTTCAAAGGGGATACCGCTGGCTAAATGTTTACAGACCATTTAGGCGGACATTGCCACCGGCTTGTCAAGAACAAATGTTAGAAAAGTAGGTTTTACCGATTTCATTGCAACAGACCTTCTTGTATTTGGCTTGTTAGATATTCTTGTAACCCGTGCAATGTAGTTAATATCGGATATCGGTTCATCTCGGCCGGGACCGATACACTGGTACGATTTTATATCGGGGATATTATCGTTGAAATATCGGTTCTAGATTTAGAGACTATAATTTATATTAAACATTTCTCCACACAATTTCGGATAAAATATAATAGATAACATCAATTTTATCAAAAAAAAAAACAAAAGAGTAACTTTAGTAAACTTGCTTCGAGAGCTACATGCACCTCTACTACCACCCGGAAGACTTTCTTCGCCAAAATTACCCTTAAATTTTATACAAAACGACCAATACCGTCTCATATCAGGAAATGTAGGAAAATTTCGTATCGACCGACTTCGAAGGATATGACGAATAGGTTTTGGATCGGCGACTTCGAAGGATATGACGTACTTGAACACCCAACAAATGAAATGCAGCAAGGATGTTGAACGCGCTTTTGGCACACTGTAAAGAAAATTCGCCATCATAGCTGGGCCGACACGCTTTTTTGATCTTCAACAAATGAACAAAATTATGCTGACTTGTATCATTCTGCATAACATGGTCATTGAAGAAACCAGGCGTGCCCAGCGTGGACGAGTTTTTCAGATGAAGATTTGGTGGCGGATCTTGTGGTGGAGCATGGGCGACCGGCAAGACAATATAGAATTGCCACAGACAGACTCCAAAACCGGGGAATCTATGGACAACTAAGAGAAGATCTAATTAAGCACCTTTGGACTTTAAAAGGATCAAGAAACGATGCACGGGGGCGAGGCAGAGGCAGATGCAGAGGGAGAGACAGATAGATGTTATTTTCAATTTAAATTTAGTGTTGTTGTTTATTTTAATTAATATATTTTTTTACTTAAAGTTGTTTGTTTAAACGACTACACTTAAAATTAAAATTAAGATAATTATATTAAAAATAATTTTAAATAAACAAGTACAATTAAATTAAATTTAACTAAATAAGAATTAAGATCGTATTCATCTTCATTTTCTCCCGAGACATCATCTTCGTCTTCTTGCGTATTTACATACCGGCCAGTTTGTGGAGGTAGGGTTTGTTCAGGCACAACATACTTGAGAGTTGGAGAGCTATTGTCGAAACAGTGTCACGGAAAGAGAAATATCATGAGACTCTCTTTAGATTAGTTGACAAGACCAATCATGCTCACATGATAATGAAAGATAGAAAAAAAAAAGTGTTCTTACATAGTGTATGATAATGATTGTGACCGACCTTCGAGACCCGGAAAATGATCGAGGCGATTCTATTGGAACGAGATATAAAAGATTAACATGGCCGTTGCGTAAAGATGGCAGGCACAAACTAAGAAATGGTCCAAAAAGAAAAATTGACATTTTTATTTTTTTGAAGGGAGTTCACTGGCTGAAATTTCATAGGCACGTATTGCCCACCGGCTTGTCAAAGCACAAAATTGGTTAAAAAGATCAAAATCAAGAATTCCTGAGTGAAAAAAACTTCTACATTTTGATACTGTTCAAGGTGTTTTGATATTTTTATAAGCGACTGTGCAATCAAAATTTTGATTTGAATGAATTGAAACGTGATTGTCAAGAAAAAAGAAAAGCATTAACCCGCACCACCCACCAGCTTGCCAAAGAAATAATGTTAGAAAAAATACTGGTAGATAATGGTCGTTCTCCCCCAAACAAAAATTCATCATTTTTAGGAGTTGGAATCTTTCAGGTGAACAATACATCACTATCGTTTAGGTTTCGGATTAATTAGCTGGGGAGATTAGTTGTGAAGTCAGGATTGAAGGTAAAAAAGAATAGAACTTATTATATTCATTAGTGAACATGGTGCTTTTTCTCTCTCCTTTCTCCGGCAGTTTTTATAAATTTAATTTCTTTTTACATATGGTATTAATTTGGAATGTAGGTGTTTTTTTGAAGCCAGAACATTTTCATTTATAGGACCTTTTATATGGCAGTGTTTGGTGGTGGTGCACATATAAAAGGTACAAGAGAAAATGACAAGAAAAAACACAATCCAATTTCATTCACTGCTCCCGTGACTCTAGAGACTACTTCTATTCCTTCTCTGAAGGCTTTACGTACTTCATTTGGTCAGAAACAAGTCTTAACTTGTTACTACTAGTCAAATTCACTTGACTCTTTATTGTAAAGTTTTTCATCGTAGGCCCGGGTTCTGTTTCAATTCAACTTTCTGGAATCGATCGAGTTCTAAATATTACAGCAACGGGCGGAGTTAGATACGAGCAGCTGACTCGACTGAATGAAAATTTTACTCAAAGTTTGTGCGGGGGTTTCTGTGTGTTTGTTAATGCTGACGAAAGTACATCACTGACTTTTGATGTCGTATGTGGTACGGGATGGAAGGAAGGACCAAAGAATTTAAGGAAGTGATATGGGGGATCGGGCAAAAGGAAATTATATAATTCGAAACCTGAAGCTTCTGAGGCTGCTCTCTGCTCGAAGGGAATATCTTATGTCACTCACGACTATTATAGAATCACTGGAGAGTGGGGGTTGTTTTGAGCTTTAAATACAAGATCCCATAATACGCCGTGAATGTTGGCAAAAATATATTCTAAAAGCTTAAAGAAAAGAAAATATATCCAAACTGCAACTACCCTCACGGAATTCCTTGTAGGTGGTGCATATTTCATTTTCTTATACAACCACTTCAATCACATTTTTATGGATTCTCACACAGCCACAAGTATATATAAAGATGATAACAAAACTTTCAAAGTAATCACTACTCACTAGCATGCATCTCTTAGCCACCAGTTTGAAATGCACGTGCATTAACGCAGTATCCGACGACTTAAAAATATATGCTAAATATGTTAATGTGTACTCCATTATTCCAAAGGATGACTATCTTTGCATTTTCAAGAGGACAACTTAGTATTCTTGGCATATCTAGATTTTTAAACATAGCCTGATTTTATGAGAGTAGTAGGGAACAATTCCAAAGAAATGTTGCTAATAGGCTTAACACTAGGTGGTCATAGTTTGGAAGACTAAATCTCTTCATGCATGTTAAAAAAAATAAAATAATCAAGAAACGAATTCATCGACTAGATAATAGATAGTAGGTGTATGATATAATAGGAAACGATCAACCAACGTCAAAATTTAAGACACCAGAAAAATATAGTCAAAACCACAAGTTTGGTTTATTTTTGTTTCGAGAAAACGTCAATCAAAAATCCCAAATATGAGTTCACACGTGAATCGGAATTCTGTTCAGAAGAAATGAATATTAATTAGACAGTGGTGACGCTGAGAGGATGATCAAGTTGGTCTCTACTTCATGCATATATTTGTCTTTCAGAGTTGATTGACTCAAGTGTTTTCCATTTCATATCATGCTTGACGTTCTACCGACTGCGAGTCTGACTGTCAACACCGTGTGGAACTAGGACTGACTCGGTCCCATTGATAATTGTGAGTGAGGTATTACTTGAGGTAGTGTTCTTTCGTGAATGTCTTAGTCGATGATGAATTGATGTTTATCAAGTCGATCGATCGACATTCCGCTACCTCATCAACACACTCAGAACTAGGTTGTGTTTATGAATCCGATTCAAACCAAAATTACCAGAAAACTGACTCATTGATCTTCTAAGTTTTTTCTTAGAAATTCTTTCAAGACGTGGTCTAAGATTAGCTGCTAAGGTAGCCATTGAGCGAGCTTCAACTTTTACAGCCACGAGGCACAATGGAATGTATCGCTAGGTCACTATAAGAATTTTCCGAAAATGGATCATTTGTCCAAATATTTTTAAATCACGGTTCAAATGCACAGGTAAAAAATAGTTTGGGTGAAATGACAAAAAAAAAGTTTCATCCTATCTTAAATTTTAAAAATAGCAAGGATGAAACTGGATACATCCTGTTTAAATTAAAAATAAGATTTTTTTTTTTAAAAATAGGCACGATGAAATTGGTCACATCCTGCCTATTTTTATATTTTTGGTCATTTAAACAGTATCAAAATCTAATTGTCCATTTCATCCAGAAATTGTTGATTTCGATGTTTTTAACCAATTTTATGAAAATTTTTCTACTAATAAGGCTAAAACTACGAACTCAAATTCGGGACGCATATTGGTTGCTTTCATTTCATGTGGTGTAGTATAATCTCCAGTGAGAAGATAGATATATTTCAAAGCCAGATGTGCAATTCTCTTTAACCAATAAAAATATTTAATGCACATGGTTCATGATATATGCCATTTAAGAATGCCATCATCCACCATAAATGAACTTATGCAACCAAATAGATAGGTTGATACATGCATCCTGGCAGTACCCCAGCCTGAGAGACCCACATACGGGAAGCATAGGATCTGGATTCCAGACTTCATATATCCAATTTTTTCACTTAAAATGAAGTTCTGCAGCTTCTGCTCTGCCTGGTCTCTTATTAAAATTCACATTGATAATGGAGATGCAATTTTACCGTAAACTTCACCGATTTTCGCAGGCTTTTACAATGACAAGCACTGTGAATCTGGTGAACATTCACGTTTTGAAAAATACCAAGCAGGGAAATAAGCATTATTATCAAAGAGATGCATGTAAATAAATGTAGAATCTGATAGCTCAGAAGTATATGTTTATCTGTTGTTATGCACTCATTCGTAATAGTGTGAGAGCATGACTATCTTTGCATTGTACTATCCATGGATTTTTAAACCTAGCCTCAGAGCAGTAGGGAACATTTCCAAGCAAATGTTGCCAATACTAGGCTTAACATTAGGTCGTAGTTTAGAAGACTAATCTCTCCATGTATGTTTTTTTATCAAGAAATAAATTCATTGACTAGACTAGAATAGATGGTAGGAGCATAACATATAGAAAACGATCACCAAAAGTCAAGATTCTAAATCAACAACAAAACATAGTCAAATCCACAAGTTCCATTCATTCTTGTTTGGAAGAAAACGTCAATCCGATTTCTGTTGGTAAAAAATAATACATGTGGTGTGACGTTTAGGGGAAATGTCATAATCTCCTTCCACTGATGTTGTTTCAATTACATTGTTGCACTAACAAATCCGATCTCAATATTAGATACCGGAAAAGCAGATCGTCGAGCGGCTAGCTAACCACTGTGTACAAGAAGATGCCGAGACAGAGACTTGTGTAAATACACGTGGCTTCTAATTCTGTTTTCTTCTATTTCTTCGATACGTCGGTGCACCCGTTACGCATGTTTTTCTCACGGTAATAATATAATCTTCAAATTGTCGATAAACAAAGAAGAAGGATATGGGCAGATGCTTGCGATCCGACTTAACCAGCACACAAATAAATGCATACTACTATATAACACTAAACAAATGATCATCAATAAATGATCTTACATCACAATTATCATCACTAACAAAATAGAGTGATTATATGCATCGTGATAGTGCACTTATCTGAGAGTCAGATGTCGGCAGTACAGGATCCAGATCCCAAGTTTTAGTCTTTTAGATGGCATTATTCAGAACTCTGTTATTGTGTCCGAGATTTGGCAAGGCGTTACATGTCCTGTTAGACCTAAAATAAGCTCCTGTGAAACAAAATAATGCGTTCACAAGACTCTTTTGAATGTGATCTAAATTCCGCATTGTAACTTAAATTTTACTCGGTGACCTTATGTTTAATTTGTAATGTAGAATTTACAACGTATTCTGACCAACGACCCAAGATATGCTCTATCATCCATATTTTGCGAGTGACTAAATATTGCATGAAAATGATAGAATTACGCAGAGTTACGTCGGCCAGAGATTCCAAGTGAAATAAATTGGGAATCACTTTAGCCCATTACCTATCTCAATGATAAAATCGCTTTCTAAGAGCAAGTCCTATGGAGACATATAAAAATATCTATTTGATGGTTTACGTGAATAGGTGAACTCAGTTTCTCACCGTGGATAAAAGGTTTTTTTGGGATGGTTCGACGGGTCATGGTTTGGCCGATCGTCCCGAGTAGAGCCGTCCAAATTGAGTCGTTCATTGGTTGAACTAAAGCCGGTAGTCCATGAGTTGGTCGACAACGGTTATATTTTTAACCGTTGCCCAACGGCTATATCACCATTCTATCTATATAATTCCCTTCTCATTGACGAATTGACACACACTCGATGATCCATTCAATTTATTTTCAATTTATTTCACGAGAACTTATCCAACTTTTTCAACATATTATTTTTTTACTTCAGTTTTTCCATCAAGATTTTTTTTTTAATGGATCCTAATTTGGAAAATGAAGAAATGCACACACATATACCCTAATTTTTCTCCAACACCAACAAGCATTTATGCAGCAGTTTGATCAAATAGGTGAAGGTTCAGAAGATGATAGAAGAATGACCAACGTGATAATACAAGTATATACAGGGAAAATACCGGAAGTTCCAGAGCCAAGATAAGTATGTTGACAAGAAGATATATGTGGAGATTTAGAGAGGACAGACATCAACAAATGATGCATGCTTATTTTAACAACAAATAGGTATACTCTGATAAAATTTTCAACTCGCTTCCGCATACCGCTACCACTTGGTCATTAGGATTATTGGAGATCTTTGTCGGGTAAGCCTAAATTCCACTATCAGTTTGATGCACGAAATGTACAAGGACATAGTCCTGAACAAAAGGTCACTGCAGACTTAAGGATTCTAGGTTATGGTTTATTAGAGGATGTCTGTGAAGAGCACATTTGTACGGGAAAAAACAACAACATACGTGTGTTTTCCGAAACACGAGTCAATCATTTTGGTCCTTGTTTTTTTATAACAACCAATGCAAGATGGTGTGGAATGACTAGTAATTGAAAATGCGAAGATGAGCTTTTCCAGAATGCTGGGTAGTCTTGATTACATGCATTGGGTGTGGCATGAATGTCCTTATAGTTAGAAAGGTCAGTATAAGGGCTACTACACAAAATCAATTGTTGTTTTGGAAGAAGTTGCTTCTTATGATTGTTGGATATGACATTGATTTTTTTGAATTCCCGGGTTCAAATAACGACATCAGTATCTTGCATATGTCGCATTTGTTTGACTATCCGAAGTATGGAATTGCTCCAATTGCAAATAACGGCTGAAAATGAGAAGGTACCAAGTACTCCACCAACTTTTTCGTTCGGAAACATATATGGAAAAAACCTAATACAATCACAAGAATGTCAAAGCAAAGACCCTTGAAGAAGATTGTATATATAGTTTTTCTCTTTCTCTTCCACAGTAAACATGTATAGACCAAAGGTCTATGTACCTGATCGTGTAGAAGATTTATTGGACGATCTCAAAAATCGATATTTGAGATCAATCTAGTAGTGTCCGAATGCTAACAAGTGCTTTCAATCTATCTTTTAGGATATTAATTCAACAAGAATGAGTTTTGTTTTTGATCTCAAATAATAAGTATCTAAACTATCTTGATTACATATTACTTGTGTTATTCATATTATAAAGATAACAATATAATGCAGAAGACACTAGAAATTTTGTTAACGAGGTAAACTGCACCTACAAAAAATCCTTGGGATCTCGTACAACTTTGAACACCACATTATATTAATGACTTAGGACTAAATGTAGTTGATACTGAATTAACCCTTCAGGCAATTCAGTTGCATGCAATCGTCTTTCTTACTTCTCTTGAACCTCGCAAGATTCTACGCACTTGGTTCCCTTAGCTGACGTCCTTTACATGAGAGTTGCCTGAACCTCACTGAAGACCTTTGATACCTATATGTCTCTAACAAACAATTCTATTTGGTTTCCCTTTTGATATGTTTTAATCTAGGTTTGGAAGCCCATCAAACCTCACGAATACAGAACATTTACACTTTGTTATCGGATAATCCTAGACTACTTACCACCTCTCAACAACAATCCAAAGAAATCAAAGAATAGTTTAGATATCTATCTTGAGGAATCACAAAGTCTGAGACGAAGAGAACCTTGTGATTTTTATCTATCTTGTTCCTGATCTACAGTCCGTGAAGTTAAATAACCAGTAAAACAAGATTCGGATACAAGAACTATCAGGTAAAAATATAATCTGACCGGGTTTCATGAATCCGTAAGTGAAGTCTTCAAAGTCGTAACCTAGAATACAATTCTATGAATAACATAGGTTACATCGTACGATTCTATATTTTTCAACTAGGACACGAGAGACCAGGCAAGAGTCTCTCTATTTATAAATTTTCAAGGCTCCAGATGGCTTTTACTTTAAGCAAATAGTTTCTTAGTTTTAGAACCGTGAACAATGACGGTTCATAGCATCAAGTATGCCTTTAAAATTACTATTACATAGTTGAAAAAGCGGGGGTCTAACACCACCACCAAATATTTCGCTTAGCAATCTGTATGGACTAACTCCGAAATACTTTGCTAGAGAATCAACTAGACAGTCAGACTCAATCTAGATAAAAGTATCTCAAGGAGTTAATATCTCTCTCTTGATTTGATTTTTACTCAAGCTAAAATCAATAGCGAGTCTTTATCAAATACAAGGTGAAAAAGCGGGGGTCTAACAAAACCACCCAATATTTCGTTTGGCAATCTGAATAGACAAACTCCAATATACTTTCTAGAGAATCAACTAGACAGTCAAACTCAATCTAGAGTAAAGTATATCAAAGAGTTTAATATCTCTATTTCAACACAATCAAAGTTAAACAGAAACAAGTCTGTAAACCTAATTTTAGTGTGAAGCTCTTGAAACAAAGTCTTTTTTTTAATCACAACCTATTCAATATCCACCGTGTATAAACCTCTTTAAGTAACAATCACTAAAGGAATATTTCAACACAGTGTCCACTTGAAATAGGGTTAGTCCAGATTGGTCTAACAATGTGAAAATAACAAAATCAATTGTTCAAGATCAATCAAGTCTTATCCAACAAATAAGGTCGGATTTAACAACTATGATTGATTAACGTACAACCTGTATTATTTCAATTATATAAATAAAATATAATGCGGAAAAGAAATAACACAGACACCAGATTTTGTTAACGAGGAAACCTCAAATACAAAAAAAACCTGGGATCTAGTCTAGAATAAACACATACTGATAATAAGCTGTTTCACCAATTTCCTACTACCTATTCGCACTAGATGTAATACATTCTTCAGCACTTGTAGAACTCCTAGTAGAATACCGATTCTCTTTAGGAATTCTTCACACAAATCTTCTAGCAGAACCCAAGGTTCTCTTTAGAAGATACACCACAACGATCGATACGATTTGATATTTTGTTTGCACAAAACACCAGTTTGATTTCCCTTTAGATGTGAATCAAGGTTTTGGAAATCTTGTGTTTATTTTGATAAAAACAATTACTAGGTAAAAGTAATATCAAAACAAACTTGTAGATTAGGGTTTTAACTTACAATCAGTATGTGTACACACAAGGAGTCCGTGAACCTCATTTCCGTAAGTAAACTTGGGTGAATCCAAAGATCAATTTCCAAGTTAAGGAAACCCTAATAAATCTACCACAAGAACAACTAGAATAAATCTAGAGATATCTTGTTTAAAACTTTTCAAGGATTTTTACGAGATGCCTCAAAAGAAGTTTTTCTTTCTAGTCTCCGATTTCGACTAACAAGTGTTGGTATACGATCGGAAACTGAAATCTATCAAAACCTAGGGTTTATGATCAACAACTCTTGAATGGTTTTATATCAGAAGAGAAAACCTTAGAATAGACAAGAGGTGAAAAACCTAGATTACAAGTTGTAGGATCAATCACGAAGATTAAATCCAACATGGATTTGTGATCCCTAATACAAAGACTTTTATCTCACTCTCGTTCACGAAGAACGGAAGACGTGGAAAACAACCTGCAGAGCTTACGCCAATTTTCCAAAAGGATGAAAAACGTGTAAACTCGCGAACTCCTTATTTATAATGAACAATAACTTGGAAGCTAAGCAAATCTATTTTACTTTTTCCTAAATATGAGAGTCTTTCCTAAGTTAAAACTCTTGCCAAAATAATTAAATAAATAACTTATTTAGCAAAAATTATATTTATGTGAATAAATCACATTTTAACTTAGGCATGAATCACAAACACTTTAATATGGTAATCAAAAGTGTTTGGACCAATAGCTAACTTGCCTAGATAAGGAAACATCACCAACTTGATCAAAAATCCCTTTTAGTCACGTATTGGGCCCAAGTTCGCGGACCACTCCATAGCCCATGGAATGTTTCCTACTAATGAACTTAAATCACTCATAACTTTGTCGTTATAACTCGGAATTGAGTGATTCTTGGCTCATTGGATTCGCAAGCTCATTCACTATAACATGAGATCCTTTATAGGGATAAAGGTTATTATCACCAAGGTCATGAATCAAATAACCTCAAGTATATATACATAAATGTACATTTACTGTCATCAGAATTGTTCCATGTAGTGAGCATATATCTTGATAGATTAGAAAGGTATAATTGAACAAGAATCCAAATGAAATCAATCACATACCTTTGTTGATGAAGTACTTGTTGATGTCTTCTTGTAGTCTTCAATCTTCATCCTTTAAGGATAGCTTCGATTCAACTTCTTAGACCTAATCTAGTCCGAAACTATCTTTAGTATGCTAAATCAAGAATGAATTTTGGCAACTAAAATTGATAACTAACTTGACATACCAACGCTAGTGGGTTCAACCGAGCAGTGCTCTAACAATCTCCCCCTTTGTCAATTTTAGTGACAAAACCATTTTACATATGGCTTGTACTTGTTAAAAGTAAAAACGACAGTCTTGATTTCCTTGGTTCTTCAACTCTTCATGTGTTCATCCTGTACTTGTTGAAGATCCATCATAGTATTATTACACAGCATCAAAGTTTCATTGTATCATAACTTTGACAATAATACTACGGTGATATGTATCACTCCCCCTTAGTCAATACTCCATTTCGATCATGGAAACCACTCCCCCTTACACAATGATCCGAAAACCATATGTATTTGTAGTGTGAACTACATTATTTTCCCCCCTTTTTGTCAATAAAATTGGCAAAGGTACAAGAACGGGATCATAATGAAATTTCCACAAGAGACATTTCATAGACTAAAAGAAAAATACATACCAACTTAATTTATATGCAATCATATAGTCGAAGCTAAATGCATTCATCAAGGAGTTTTAAGATACAAGATAAATCCTATAAAATTCCATAGCCGCACACCCCGCAAAATATTACCATTAAGCACAAGTTCAAAAGAACTCTCCCCCATTTGATGTCATTCCCGAAAGAACAACAAGAGCGACCTTAATTTCGAAAGAAAAGAAGGATTTTTAAATTGGACACCAAAAACCATAGAAATGATTTTCTATATCCAAAACTCAACCAAACTAATCACAAGAAAACCCACGATTAATTTAATTGGAATATGCAACTAAATCAAACCACAAAAGTGATCAATTTAATTGAAGGGTGCTCAACATAAGTAAACTTACGGAGCTACGACTAAGATAACTACACGGAGATGACTACCTTAATCATTCAAATACTCAACATAAGGAAAACCTTATGGAATATACGACTACATCAACCAATAGAACATGATTAGTATAGCCGTTCATATACTCAACACAAGAACTTGTGGAATATATGAAAACTCAACTAGACTAATTACAAGAGAACTTATAATTAATCTAATTGGAATACAAACAACCAAACTAATCACAAAAGTAATCAATTTAATTGTCAAAGGATTTGCTCGACAAAAGAAGTCTTTCGGAGCAAATAACTAAATAACCAACCAAGATGATTAATTTACTCCAGAGAGAAGGATTTATAATGGATCTTAGAAATCCTACAAGGAGATATGATTTAAGAACCAATCATTGAAAGTCTCTCATGAGATCATGTTACTAAAAAGTTTAGAACTATCTCATGGTAACAATACACAATATGTGATCATATTTTCTAAGATACAAACTTGTATGAACAAGATTTGAAATACTTACACTAGTGGAAAACAGACATTCCGCGACCCTCAGAACAGGCCATATATAAGAGTTAAACGACCTGTTCTAGGGTTCTATGAATGGTTCGTTGATAAAGCGTTTTTTAATTGCACGACCCCTTACACGTGGGTCTCTGAACAGAGACCGTTTCTTACGGTAACTAGATGCTGACCCCATACGCGTGAGTCGTAGATTTGAATTATAATATAAAAAAATACAGATTCAGATCAGTTGAAATGCCTGAATCTGAATTAATCTGACTGACATTGAAGTCAAACTAAAGTCAAGTCAAATTAAAGTCAAACTGAAATTCAAATGCAACTTCAAACTAACTGAAATTCAAATACAACTTCAAATTTGACTGAAATTTATAATCAAACTGAGAATTTTAACATTCATTCATTTTATCCATTGGGTTTAAAATTACACAAAAAAGGAGGAAATTTTGAGTTCAGAACAATATATGCCCAAGCTAGCTAGTAAGTTCAAACAACAACATGCTAAACTAATTGATAAACCAATAGACGATGTTCCGACAACGTGTGACAGGCAAGAATTGAAATGTTAAAACTGCAGAGCTAATGCCAAACCAAAAGAAACATATAAAAAATTCTTTGAGACTAACATGCCTCTCACTAAGGTGTAAGCTCCAAAGTAACCAGGATATCAAGAGAACCTACATATCAAAACACAACAATTCAGAATCTGTTAAGGATACGTAACAGTCATGAATATTACAAGATGCAAAGATGAACAACTTACTCTACAGTTAAGGAAACAACCTAACAACCCTTGTTACCACTTTCCATGACGAATCTTAGTACACCACTGCAGGCCCTAAGCACAGAAACTTCATTAGTGATGCATAAAGAGATGGGTCAGTTATTGCTATTTTTGGATTGATTGGCAAGACAAACTAAATGTAGATGGTTCCAGGGAAAATAAATCCAAATTTCGCACAAGAGATAAAGGTCAAGGAGAAACAAATGCGTCCATTTCTGAAACTTACATGCAGTAGAAGGGGAGGTGTTGCACTATAGATTTGTCCATTTGTCCAAAAGAAACCAAAAATAGTCATCTCGGCAACTGTTACAAACACAAAACAAATTTATGAACGCCCATACCTATAAGTACCGATACTTTCAAGGTTTGGATGGAACAATTAAGAATTGACAAAGGATTTATTGAAAGTTAAGATACACAATGAAATTACTGTGTATACTTCTTTACAGTAAGGGAAATTCGATATGAAAAAGGCTTCTAGGCCATTGAAACTAACCTTTATCAAGATCTGTAACTTCAAAAACCTACAATTGGAATTTTACCACCAAGTTCCATAGAGACAGGATGCTACACAGTCACATACCAAATGAGAAGGCTCAAAAAATATAAAAAAACTTAACATAATTCCAAGGTAAAGCCATAACATAACTTAACCAATTGAGATGCAGAGGCCATCACCTTAGAACCAGTTGCAGAACTTCTGATGAATGCAACCTGGTTAAGGGACGGATTATCTTAGTGCTTATTCAACATGAAATCAACAATACCATAGATGCAGAGATAAAACATCAAATACTGATGAAGAACAAAACCTTCTTTTACTGTAGGACTCTAAAACAGGACAGAACCGAAAACAGGGAACTGAGACAAACTGATCCAAGCAGACATGGAATTTACCAAATGTTACACGCCCAAGACTTACCAAATGTTAAACGCTACAGGACAAGGACAAGATATTCACCTCTACCAATAATCATTATTGCAACCAATCTAACTACAGGTGCTATACTGAGAGGGATGAAGAACCTGTGATTCAATCACGAAGAACTAAGTAAGTAAGCTGCAATTAGATTATATACCAGCACAATCTTTAGAAACAAATTTAATGTGTGCAGCGAAGAAAGCCCCCATACTTGACTAAATCCCAGTATGATCTGCAAGCTTGCAGCTACAATCAGGACTCCTTGAGTTTCCATAATACTATCTAAAAATCTGTGCAAGTAGAGAATACATGTGCATAAAACTAGCTGAATCGTCAAAGTTAAGCAACATAAATGGAAAGAGGTGGACAAAGGGACTATTGATTCTTACAAAGGTACCACAAATCTTGACAAGCATCCAATGCTTAAGCGCATTGAGCCTTTTCAAATGCTTTTTTAACCCTCTTGCCTGTTACCACACCAAAATTAGTACACATGGATGAATGTCAAACTCAGGGAATCCAAAGATAGAGTCTTGTAATTTCATAAATATTCTATCCCTGGAAAGGAAACTCAAAAAAACAATATGAGCAAATCTCATAAGACATTATCGCGGAACTTGTCCAAGGAGACTACATTAACTCAAGGTAATATATAGATAGCAATAATGTATGTAGTAGGTGTAAGTATAAACACTTATAATTTGGAGATTCATCAATTACAAAAAAAGAAACCAGACCCAAGGAACAGAATACCGTTGAAAGTTGCCGAGTTCATCAGTATGGAAGAAGTAAAGTATACGTACCTAGAAAGCTACACCCTACAGTGTCAGTCTCTGGAGCGACTTTAGCTGAACTGATGCCCCCACCGTACCTGCATCGAGAATCAGTAGAGAGTTAGAGTCACTATACATAAATATTGAAAGATCCAGTTTTCATTAATGCGTAACAAACTACGAATACACTCGTAGAGGAAGCAGTATATATGTTAAACAGAACTACACAGTATAACCTAATATGACCTAGCTAAATTTCCTGCTACTGAATAATGAGAAAAGTTACTCAAATATCAAGCATACATTATCATAAAAAAAAGACTAATACACTTATATCATTCTTGAAACGATAAATAAAATTAGTTAATATTGTCGCAAGATCACATTTTTAAAAAATACAAGCAAAAGAGGAGACAAGACATCATAATATATATATATATATATATATATATATGTATGCATATAAAGACCATCTTACTAACACCACCAAGTTTGGCTTACAACCCACGTAGAGGTTCTGTACAAGATTCCAGCAGCAAAAACAAAGCAAAATGACATGGAATCAACTAACTACCCCATCTAGGGGAGGGAAGTCATGGAACTCAGTGAGTCCTTTTTACAAACAATATATGGAAACTAATGGTAAAAACATGAAACCAAGGTGAAATCTGTACATCAATTCAAAACTAAAATCCATATTTGAAAGACGGAACTCATTGGGTGATTTTAACAAGCATGTAATAGGCCATCTCAAAGTTCAATTCATTCATCTGTTTATGATGGAAAACTAAATTTGGATGGCTGCATTCAATCTTCACACAAAAACATTTATATATCCAAAAACCAAGTCTGATAAAAGCAAACTAAGTGGTTGACATACTAACCATCCAGTAACACCTAAAAGTATATCAATGTCTCATCCAAAATGGCTTCAATGGACAGTCTCCTTTCATCTGCATCAACAAGTATTCGATAAAGCATCAATAGTCACCAGCAAATTCATCCAGCAGCATATGGAAACAGATTCTTAAGCGAAAGAAATATTTTTACTATGTAATGTAATTCAGACCTGGTAAAATCCAACAGAGTTTAGCATAAGTCTCAAACTCATTCCTGTGATATTAGCAACAATTGAGAACCTAAGAATCTCCCACAAAGGCACATGCTTGGATGCTGATAAGCCAGTTGATTTAAAAACCATACCATACCCACTAACGTAGTCACAATGAGGTGGAATCCGGTTAAAGTTGTTGCTAAAAAAGTAAACATATAAGAATTTAGCTCAACTGATCTTCAAAAATAAGAACAACAAAGAGATTTAAAAAAGAAACAAACAAACAAAACTAAACGCACCAACACGACATCACGATTTATGACATTGTGACTGAAATCAACTTCAAAGTTGGAAAGGGGAGTTTAGCATCAAATGAGTTAACTTTCTATAACAATCCATAGGGAAAAAGAAGATAATAATAATGTAATAGGTAGAACTCAATACCTTAAAGCCTCTGTAGCTAAGATAACAGCCACCAAAAGATCTGCATAAAATTGGTATCCACAGATAGAAGTAAATACAATCCCTCTGCAAATCAAAAACAAATCCACCATTAACTAAACAACAAAATCCTAATTCACAAAATCAAACTCTAACTTAAATAGTGAGATTAGGAAAAAATAAAATTCTAAAGCCTAATTACATCACCTGATATAGTTTGAAGAAATCAAATCCTAATTAAATGGCTTCGTTTGCAGAAAATCAGACACGACCCAGATTTTTTTTATACCAAATCAAAAGAAAACCCAATGAAAATTTCTACAAACACAATTTAGTGAAACCCTAACAAAACCCCCAAATCAAATCCTTAATTTTATTACAAATCTGAGCAGAATTTCAGATCTACTGGTTTCCTTTGCAAATAAGAAAATAAGATAACTTATCAAATGAAATTAGAGTTTTGATTTTTTGGATTTAGATACGAATGATTGTTCCTGAAGTTTGGTAAAAAAAACTAGAAAACGAACAAGAACAAGAAGAAGATCGGCGTTGTTAAATTTTGTTTACCAAACTGCAGGTTCTTGCAAAGGTACCTAGTTCTTGTTCGTTTATAAAAACCCTAACAAAAACATGAAAAGCTATATCTGTATAGACCGAAGAAATCAAAAAACATCTTAGAAGTTGTTAGAGATTTCGACAAAACCCCTAAAAATGAAAACAAAAAAACATGGATTCAATCGATAATAAATTGAAATTAAATTGAGAAGGAGCAATGATGTAAATATATTTCCAGCAGGTTTGAGATCTAATTAGCGGCATCTGGGGTTATTGATCAGAAGAAAAATCAAGAGAAGGGATTTCCATGGTGCTGGTTCTTTAGGTGAGAGGGAAGAGGTGAGGTGAGAGGGAGATGATATGCGGTGAAAGAGAGAGGATTTTTTCTTTAGTAGTGAAACGATAAAAACGAGAGAGAGATTGTAATCATCCAGCCGTTCTTTTAAGTTTAGCAAATCGTGACCACAGAAATTGTGGGGCCCAGAGTCATTCACCAGATCTGAATCGGAGTTTGAGGGTCGTTGAATCGGTAGTTCTATGATGGCAAAACGGTAAATAAAATTTCTAACTCAGAGACGGTTTATTAAGCTCTCGGAATTTTTACATGTATTTACCGAATCAGAGACCGTTATCTTTGGTCAACGTATCGGCTACGGTCAATGAGGGTCTCTGATGTGGGTCATAAAAACCCCATTTTCCACTAGTGTTAGAAGGAAGAATAAACTTTTCCACAAGGATTTACACCAAGAATGGTTACCGTAAGAGTATAAAAAAGTTTCTTTGACAATAAAAACCAACATCCATGGCTTTGATAATTGCTTCTAACCTGTTAAATTTAAGAATTTCAATCACAAATCAAGTTAGGTAATTAAGACTCATACATGTGGTATCTAGCCATATGATCACTTCCATATAAACCATATTCTTCTTCACCATAACTAGTTCAATTGAATCAAATGAACTAGTTAGAGAATTGTTCAATTGCTATGAGATCTTATGTAACTACACAAGACACAATTGAAATAAGGATGATTCGATTGGATTGAATCGGCTCATGAACTTTATAGCCACGGTTTGCATAAAGCATTCCTTAGTAATTTAACTTTCATGTTCAGAGCACATGTTTAGATCATAACCTATTAAGTTCACAAACAAGTTCGCGGACTTAAGTTAATCGGTTGAGTTTTCCAAACTCAGCAGAAATTCTCGGAAAGAGAAACTGGGTTCGCGGACTTAGCATACAAACGAGTTTTGGGAAATCCAGCAGAAATTCTCGGTCGAGAACTTCTGACAGTTCGCGGACTTGGCAAGCCAATTCCACAATCCTCCCGATTTCTCTTGATCAACAAAGTTCGAAAACTTCGGTTCAAGGAATACATGGTTACATAATCTAAACTCTCATTTCAATCATTGAGACATTCTCAGAGGATGTTATATAGCCGTTATTCACAGACCGTTTCGCGTCAGAGCAATTCTCAAAGTAATTGAAACTTTTCATGACTTGCGTCACTAGGTGAAGATAAACTTGATTGAAGCGAAAGCTTACCAACACATGTTTCGAAGAATATATAAGTGAGTTAAACTCAGCTCGAAACAATAAATTGTTCTACATATTCAGAAATTTCCCAACTTAATATGTGCGCCCCAATTCTTTTGCAATCCTCACCGCATTTATTAGGGCTTCTTGGCGAGGATGCACTTTCAACACAATCAGGTTGTGTTGAGGTGAGCAAAATCTTGCTCACTACAGGTATTCGAAACAAAATCATGCATGGACTCTAGGAATTTAAAAACTTCCTTTAAACTTTCAATAAATGTTCCATACCTTTCTAAGATGTTATCCCTTGTCAAACTCTTGTCTGGGAGATCCTTAATAGAACTCGTTGCTTTATTGGTCTTCTTTGGTACTGAGTAGCTTTTGGTGCAACATATTTCTTTTTCTCCCCAATATAATTGTGAAACTTCTTTGGGGGAATAAAGAACTGATATTATGAGATTCAGTTTTTCTCTAGTTTGGAACATCAGATCTTGTCATCCTAACAGAATCATATCTGGTTTTATCTCGTTTAAGAAATCTGCAATTCCTTTGCAAGTGACCTGGTTTTCCACAATAAAAATAATGTTTAGTATAATGGAAAAAGTTATGTTTAGTATTACCTGAATGTGTATGTGCTTTCTTTGGAGCTTGGCAGGATTTCTTCTTTTCGCCATCCGTAGTTGGTAGAGATACTTTACTTTTGTCAACCGTGGAAGGTTTTGGTTGAGAAGAATATTTAGCTTTGACAAATTTTACCTCTTTGCAAATACTAGGAGTGTCTATTCCTTCATAGCCCAATCCTCGTGTATCACGATGAATTCTACATGCTCCCAATATCGAGGTTAATTTGTCGGAGCTGCTATTTCTAGACAAACTCTCTTTTAAGATCGAGTTTTCTTCTTCCAACCTTTTGACCTTTTCAAGTGCAGTAACTAGATCATTCTTGGATGATTCATATTGAACTTTGAGATCTTCTTGTTCCGAATCAAATAACAAGTTCATCTCAATATTCTCCAAGTTATCTAGCTTTGCTTGAAGAGTAACTTCCCGATCTCGACCTTCGAAAATTTCTTCTTTAAGCTTTCGTATTTCGTTGAGATAATCTCTTGCACTAATAGAATCAAGTTGGTCTTGCAAGTCTTTATTACGACTACGAAGTCTGTCATATTTAACTTTCTCACTGAATATGGTGCTTTCAGCCTCCGAGAGTTTCCGATGACTCTCTTTAAGAAGATTATTAGCTACTGGATCATCATGGAACACTTCTTCATCAGAATTAGAATCAGTATCAGAAAGAATTTTTCCAGAAGCTAATGCAACCTCGCCTATGAGATCTTGAGGATTATAATATTCAGGTCCACCATCAAGAGTAGGCAAATCTGCTGCATATGCCGATTGTCTACGGCTCCAGCTAGGACATACTGCAGAGTGCAGACAAGTGCCCGAAACCTCGACAATTATAGCATTGTACATCATCATTAGGATATGTTGCACCTTTAGAAAAACTCTTTTTCCTGTCTCTCAAGAATTTTCTAAATTGTCGAGGAGTAACATCCTTAGTATCTGGCGAACCAGATTTATCCTTAGAGGATTCAGAATTGTTTGCAGCTTTAAGAGAAATCACCTCTTTTCAAGCGTGTTCATTATCAAAGATCTTTAACTTTCCAACAAGAGTATTTCTGGAGAGTGTAGAAAGATCGTTTTCTTCTTCAATGGCATATTTCTTAGAATCGTATCTAGATGGTAACGATCTGAGAATTTTCATCACAATGTCCTTTTCAAGAATAGTCTTACCCAATGCAAAAGATGCATTAACAATTTCAGACACTTTGTGATTAAACTCATCAAATGTTTCATCATCAGACATGCGAAGGTTTTCCCAGTCAGAAGCTAGATTTTGAAGCCTTGCTTCTTTCTCTGTGGCATTCCCTTCGAATACGGTTTCTAAGATATCCCAAGCATCTTTAGACTTATTGCACGTAGTCACGTGGTGCTGAAGATCTGGGGTAATGGCATGGATGATAACATTCAAACCGTCGGAGTTTTGCTTTGCAACAAGTATCTCGGCAGGACTGTATTCACCAATGTTCTTGGGAACTTTTACATATACAACTGCTACAACGGGATCATCATAGCCATTAACTATATATACCCATGATTGAAAATCACGTGCTTGAAGAAAAGCTCGCATAACAATTTTCCACCATAAGTAATTAGTGCCATCGAAGGCTGGTGGTACGTTTATAGAGATATCACCTCTGTCCATAGAATCAGATTGCTACAAACACAGACTTATGAGGTCTTAGCGTGTTTGCCTACTCTGATACCAATTGAAAAAGCGGGGGTCTAACAACACCACCCAATATTTCGTTTGGCAATCTGAATAGACAAACTCCAATATACTTTCTAGAGAATAAACTAGACAGTCAAACTCAACCTAGAGTAAAGTATATCAAAGAGTTTAATATCTCTATTTCAACACAATCAAAGTTAAACAGAAACAAGTCTGTAAACCTGATTTTAGTGTGAAGCTCTTGAAACAAAGTATTTTGCTTTAATCACAACCTATTCAATATCCACCGTGTATAAACCTCTTTAAGTAACAATCACTAAAGGAATATTTCAACACAGTGTCCACTTGAAATAGGGTTAGTCCAGACTGATCTAACAATGTGAAAATAACAAAATCAATTGTTTAAGATCAATCAAGTCTTATCCAACAAACAAGGTCGGATTTAACAACTATGATTGATTAACGTACAACCTGTATTATTTCAATTATATAAATAAAATATAATGCGGAAAAGAAATAACACATACACCAGATTTTGTTAACGAGGAAACCGTAAATGCAGAAAAACCCCGGGACCTAGTCCAGAATAAACACACACTGATAATAAGCTGTTACACCAATTTCCTACTACCTATTCGCACTAGATGTAATACCTTCTTCAGCACTTGTATAACTCCTAGCAGAATACCGATTCTCTTTAGGAATTCTTCACACAAATCTTCTAGCAGAATCCAAGGTTCTCTTTAGAAGATACACCACAACGATCGATACGATTTGATATTTTTTTTGCACAAAACACCAGTTTGATTTCCCTTTAGATGTGAATCAAGGTTTTGGAAATCTTGTGTTTATTTTGATAAAGACAATTACTAGGTAAAAGTAATATCAAAACAAACTTGTAGATTAGGGTTTTAACTTACAATCAGTATGCGTACACATAAGGAGTCCGTGAACCTGAATCCGTAAGTAAACTTGGGTGAATCCAAAGATCAATCTCCAAGTTAAGGAAACCCTAATAAATCTACCAAAAGAACAACTAGAATAAATCTAGAGATATCTTGTTTAAAACTTCTCAAGGATTTTTACGAGATGCCTCAAAAGAAGTTTTTCTTTCTAGTCTCCGATTTCGACTAACAAGTGTTGGTATACGATCGGAAACTGAAATCTATCAAAACCTAGGGTTTATGATCAACAACTCTTGAATGGTTTTATATCAGAAGAGAAAACCTTAGAATAGACAAGAGGTGAAAAACCTAGATTACAAGTTGTATGATCAATCACGAAGATTAAATCCAACATGGATTTGTGATCCCTAATACAAAGACTTTTATCTCACTCTCGTTCACGAAGAACGGAAGACATGGAAAACAACCAGCAGAGCTTACGCCAATTTTCCAAAGGGATGAAAAACTTGTAAACTCGCGAACTCCTTATTTATAATGAACAATAGCTTGGAAGCTAAGCAAAGCTATTTTCCTTTTACAAAACTCTCCTAAATATGAGAGTCTTTCCTAAGTTAAAACTCTTGCAAAATAATTAAATAAATAACTTATTTAGCAAAAATTATATTTATGTGAATAAATCACATTTTAACTTAGGCAGGAATCACATACACTTTAATATGGTAATCAAAAGTGTTTGGACCAATAGCTAACTTGCCTAGATAAGGAAACATCACAAACTTGACCAAAAATCCCTTTTAGTCACGTATTGGGCCCAAGTTCACGGACCACTTCAAAGCCCATGGAATGTTTCCTACTAATGAACTTAAATCACTCATAACTTTGTCGTTATAACTCGGAATTGAGTGATTCTTGGCTCATTGGATTCACAAGATCATTCACTATAACATGAGATCCTTTATAAGGATAAAGGTTATTATAACTAAGGTCATGAATCAAATAACCTCAAATATATATACATAAATATACATTTACCGTCATCGGAATTGTTCCATGTAGTGAGCATATATCTTGATAGATTAGAAAGGTAGAATTGAACAAGAATCCAAATGAAATAAATCACATATATTTGTTGATGAAGTACTTGTTGATGTCTTCTTGTAGTCTTCAATCTTCAATCTTCATCCTTTAAGGATAGCTTCGATTCAACTTCTTAGACCTAATCTAGTCCGAAACTATCTTTAGTATGCTAAATAAAGAATGCATTTTGGAAACTAAAATTGACAACTAACTTGACATGCCAACGCTAGTGGGTTCAACCGAGCAGTGCTCTAACACAAGGAATAACTTGGACGGTACCAAAGACCAATGTCCAAGGATCAATCAATATCAATCAACAACCAAAGGTTGGATTTCCAATTGATGATCACGAACGCAAAAACTGTATTATTTCAATTATATAAAATATAATGCGGAAAAGAAATAACACAGACACCAGAAGTTTTGTTAACTAGGAAACCGCAAATGCAGAAAAACCCCGGGACCTAGTCCAGATTCAATACACACTGAATTAAGCCGCTACAGACACTAGCCTACTCCAAGCTAACTTCGGACTGGACTATAGTTGAACCCCAATCAGTATCCCATCGATCCAAGGTACACTTGTACTCCTACGCCTCTGATCCCAGTAGGATACTGCGCACTTGATTCCCTTAGCTAATCTCACCCACAACCAAGAGTTGCTCCAACCCAAAATCGTAGACTTGATAATAAACAAATATGTCTCACACAGAAAAGTCTACCAAAGGATAAATATGTCCCCCACAGAGAAATCCTAGGTTTTGTTCCGTTTTAAGAAATGAAATCAAGGTGAACATGAACCAATTGATAATCCGGTCTTATATTCCCGAAGAACAGCCTAGATTAATCAATCACCTCTCTACAATCCTTCCTAACTACACAGGAGGTTTGTCGAGGAATCACAAACAGTGAGACGAAGATGTTTGTGACTTCTTTATCTCGCCTATCGGAGAACTCTCACGATCTCAAGCCAATCAAATATTGTACTCGTACGATAGAAGATGCAAGATCAGATCACACAACTATGATAAAAATAGTATCGGTCTGGCTTCACAATCCCAATGAAGTCTTCAAGTCATTAACCTGGTTTTAGAGAAGAAAACCAAAGGTTAAAGGAGAATAGACTCTAGCGAGCACACTAGTATCACACAAACGTGTGGGGATTAGTTTTGCACAACGCTAGATGTCTCCTTTATATAGTCTTCAAATCAGGGTTTTGCCTTAGTTACAAAGCAATCCATATTCACCGTCAGATGAAAACCTGATTTAGATTCAAGCTAATATTTCTCAACCGTTAGATCGAAAACTTAGCTTGTCACAGACACTTGGGTAGACATTTACTGGGTTTGTGAAAACCATGCCCAAACGTGTACGTGTATGTTGGTTCAACATAGTAACCCAAAAGGTTAACCATATGAGCATTTCATATTAACCTTGTTTTTCTTCACCATAACTAGTTCAATTGACTCAAATGAACTAGTTAAAGAGTTGTTCAATTGCTATGAGATCTTATGTAACTATACAAGACACAATTGAAACAAAGATGATTCGATTAGATTGAATCGGCTAATGAACTTTATAGCCACGGTTTGCATAAAGCATTCCTTAGTAATTTAAGTTTCATGTTCAGAGCACATCTTTAGATCATAACCTCTTAAGCTCACAAACAAGTTCACGGACTTAAGACAACCGGTGGAGTTTTCCAAACTCAGCAGAAAATATCGGCAAAGAGACTTTCGCCAGTTCATAGACTGAGTTCACGGACTTACACGCAAACGAGTTTTTGGAAAATTCCAACAGAAATTCTCGGTACAAGAACTTCCATCAGTTCGCGGACTGAGTTCGCAAATTGAGTTCGCGGACTTGGCAAAGCCAATTCCTCCGGTTTCTCTTAATCAACAAAGTTCGAAAACTTCGGATTAAGGAATACATGGTTATGTAATCTAAACTCTCATTCCAATCATTGAGACATTCTCAGAGGACGTTATATAGCAGTTATTCACAGACCGTTTCGCGTCACAGCAATTCTCAAAGTAATTGAAACTTTTCATGACTTTTGTCACTAGGTGAAGATAAATTTGATCAAAGCGAAACGCTTTACCAACACATGATTTCGAGATATAGATAGGCGAGATATACTCGGCTCGAAATATCAAATGTGTATGATCCAGTCTATATAGCATACGAATTTTTGTCTCATAAGAAGTAGGAGATAGAATAGATTGACTTTTGAGTGATAGATAAGTTCAAGTCTCCACATACCTTTTTGTTGATGAAGTTCCACGGTTCCTTGAGTAGATCTTCGTCGTTGTATGATGAATCAAGACTCATAGTTTTGATCACTAACATTGACAAACATGCTTGAGATAGCAACGCATGCGAGTTCGACCGAGCTATTCTCTAACAATCTCCCCCTTTGTCAATTTTAGTGACAAAACTATTAATACATATGGAATACAAAAAAGATAAACTTTAGTGGCTCCTATTCCATAGTATAATCTTCAACGTTCCCTGAAATCTTCGTCCTTCCAAGTACTCCAATGATCCTAAAGGTTGTAATTTTAGCATCACCGTTGTTGAAGATCCGTAGCTATAACAATGAGAGAAATCGAGATTCTCGTTCATTATTATACGGTGTCATAGTATTATTATGTAGAATCAAAGTCCAATTGTATCACGAATTTAAAAATAATACTATGGTGATATGTATCACTCCCCCTTAGTCAATACTCCATCTCGATCATGGAAACCACTCCCCCTTACACAATGATCCAAAAACCATATGTATTTGTAGTGTGAACTAAAATATTTCTCCCCCTTTTTGTCAATAAAATTGGCAAAGGTACAAGAACGGGATCATAATGAAATTTCCACAAGAGACGTTTCATGGACTAAAAGAAAAATACATAACAACTTAATTTAGATGCAATCATAAAGCCGAAGCTAAATGCATTTATCAAGGAGTTTTAAGATACAAGATAACCCCTATAAAATTCCACAGCCGCACACCCCGCAAGATATTACCATTAAGCACAAGTTCAAAAGAACGCTCCCCCATTAGATGTCATTCCCGAAAGAACAACAAGAGCGACCTTAATTTCGAAAGAAAAGAAAGATTATTAAATTGGACACCAAAAACCATAGAAATGATTTTCTATATCCAAAACTCAACCAAATTAATCACAAGAAAACCCACGATTAATTTAATTGGAATACGCAACTAAATCAAACCACAAAAGTGATCAATTTAATTGAAGGTGCTCAATATAAGTAAACTTACGGAGCTACGACTAAGATAACTAAACGGAGATGACTACCTTAATCGTTCAAATACTCAACATAAGGAAAACCTTACGGAATATACGACTACATCAACCAATAGAACATGATTAGTATAGCCGTTCATATACTCAACACAAGAACTTGTGGAATATATGAAAACTCAACTAGACTAATTATAAGAGAACTTATAATTAATCTAATTGTAATACAAACAACCAAACTAATCACAAAAGTAATCAATTTAATTATCAAAGGATTTGCTCAACAAAAGAAGACTTTTGGAGCAAATAACTAAATAACCAACCAAGATGATTAATTTAGTTCATAATGCTCAACATATAGCATCTTATGGAACAACCAACAAAGCCAATAAGAATAATCGACTTAGTTGTATCGTGCTCAACATAAGACACATAATGGAGCCTTCACGGTAAAACATAACAAAATGGATCAATGAAGATCAATACCGTGGATAACATACAAGGATCTATTCTATTTTCCATCATAACAACATAATAGACTTTATCCTTGTCAAACAAAAGATTTTATCCTATTTTCCATTAAATACTTGACTGCATAGGCATAACTTTTTTAATTGTCAAAAGTCCATTCGTCCTTTCATCAATACGAATATCAATTTATGAATGACTTTAGTTTTGACACAATATGTGACCTTCAAGTTCACGGATGCAAACAATACATATCCCATAAAAATATTGCAATACTTCAAAACAGATTAATACTGCAATAATATCATCCTCCAAATATTTTTAGAATTTAAAAAACAATAAACCTAAAAAATAACATAAGAAGATGGAAACAAAAATAGCTATGTGTAGTCACAATCATCGGTATTCAAAGCACTTGTTATTCTTCCAACTAAACCAAAAAGAAGATATACTAGGCAACAATTCCTTTGAGAAATTCTTTATCATTCCCGACTCGTTGTTATCGAAAACCATCGGGACATAAGGTTCACGAAGATAAGTATCGATACCCACGAACTGTCTTGGATGAAGAGGTCGAATTAGGGTCCTCTGAATTTCCAAAGATTTAGACACGAACGTCTTTATTTCATAAATATCTCTTCTTATTTCCTTTAACTCATCAAGAACATCGGAAAACATCTGAGAGTTAGAAGGAACAGCCCTGGGTTTTCTTGTATTCCTTATTTTCTTTTCAGGGACTTAGAAACATGAGATTTTTCTTTTTCCTTGATTGAAGACTTAACAATCATGTTGACATCCTTTCTATCTGACGACATAGTGCTTTGAGAACAGTTATAAACAACTGGATTTGTGTGATTGAATCGCTTAACTCAACAAGCAGTCTTATATAGGATGTCAAGAGGAAAAATGAATGTAGGGTTTGAAACCTATTGACAGGTTCGTATACGCCCAACTCTGAAACCCTATAAAGAGTACAATTGTCGATAATAACCCTTTCTTTTATTTGATAGACAAAAAATAACAAAACTAAGAAAAGAAGGAAAAACTCTTCTGAAGCCTGGATCAACACTCAATCTTGTCTCTTTTCGAACAGGCACATGAGACAAGATTTTCCCAACAACACAATCAAGTTGTGTTGCGATGAACAACGATTTGTCCATCTTTTTCCTCATGGGAGGAATCCTCTGATCTTTGTCTATCAAAACGATTTGACCATATTTTCTTTTCAAATGGTATCATTCTATCCTTGGAAACCAACTTCTTAGACGAAGATAAGATCCTACATACCTCGGCGGTCTTCTGAGAAAGTTTCAGCTTCCTTGCTAATCGATCAGCTCTTCGTTGAAGTTTGCTGGCATGTCTTATTTGGTGCTTGTATTTGTTACACCTTGATAGTTCGTGTCCCTTCATCGAACAAAACGAGCACGTCAAACTTGGATAGTATTCAGGCATCTGAGATGTGCAAGAAGACAGACATATATTTGATCCTGAAACATCACTGAAAGGGTTTCCAGTTATCGGATTCAAAGAATCTTCTATCTTGATTGGGTTTCCCTCTTCTCCGAACCCATTGAGGTTGATATATGTATTGCTACAAGTATCAAAATCGATATTTTCACAAAGAAGCCCTACACTTGATTTCCTATCTTCATCGGAATCATAGGTTTCAGCCATTTCATCAAGTGTTACAGCTAGACCTTTGTTCCCAGTGTATTTTCTATGATTTGGGAATTATTTAGCAAAATGGCCAGAACCCTTACACTTAAAGCACAGAGGCATGTCCTCGTCATCAGCCTCGTTAGCATCCCTGTTTTTAGGAGGTATGCGACCTTGAGGTTTGTCTGATGACTTAGGTTTGTCTCTTGAAAACCGTTTACTTCTCTTCAACAGAAGATCCCTAAACTGTCTTGTAATCAAGGAGACTGATTTTTCAAGATCTTCATCCGAAAAATAATTCTCAGACTGATCATCCTCAGAGACATGAACACTCTTACCTTTGACCAGTAGTTTAGTATTCTTCTGTGCTTTAAAGGCAACATCCTTACTGACTTTGGATGTATGCTCATGGTCAAAGATCTTAAGCTTTCCAACCAAGGTGTTTCTGGAAAGATTATCGAGGTTATTCCCCTCAACGATGGCATGCTTCTTAGACTCGTATCTAGATGGCAGCGATCTGAGAATTTTCATCACAATGTCCTTTTCAGGAATAGTCTTACCCAATGCAAAAGATGCATTAAAAATTTCAGACACTTTGTGATTAAGCTCATCAAATGTTTCTCAACCTGCCATACGAAGGTTCTCCCAATCGGAATTAAGGTTTTGAAGTCTAGCATCATTTTCACTGGAGTTGCCTTTAAATACGGTTTCTAAGATATCATAAGTATCTTTAGATATAGTGCAGTTTGTCACATGATGCTGAAGATTTGGGGTAATGGCATGTATGATAGCATTCAAACCGTCGGAATTTTTCTTTGCATCATTTATCTCAACAACGGAGTATTCACCAATAGGTTTGGGAACGTTTACATCACCGACTGCCACAACGGGATCATCATAGCCATTAACCACATATACCCATGATTGAAAATCACGCGATTGAAGTAAAGATCGCATAAAAATTTTCCACCATAAGTAATTGGAGCCATCGAAGACTGGTGGTACGTTAATAGAGATAACACCTCTGTCCATAGAGTCAGATCGCTACAAACACAGACTGATGAGGTCTTAGCGTGTTTTCCTGCTCTGATACCAATTGAAAAAGTGGGTCTAACAACACCACCTAATATATCGCTTAGCAATCTGTATGGACTAACTCCGAAATACATTGCTAGAGAATCAACTAGACATTCAGACCCAATCTAGATAAAAGTATCTCAAGGAGTTAATATCTCTCTCTTGATTTGATTTTTACTCAAGCTAAAATCAATAGCGAGTATTTATCAAATACAAGGAATAACTTGGAGGGTACCAAATACCAATTTCCAAGGATCAATCAATATCAATCAACAACCAAAGGTTGGATTTCCAATTGATGATCACGAACGCACAACCTGTATTATTTCAATTATATAAAATATAATGCGGAAAAGAAGTAACACAGACACCAGAAGTTTTGTTAACGAGGAAACCCGCAAATGTAGAAAAACCCCGGGACCTAGTCCAGATTGAATACACACTGTACTAAGCCGAGACAGACACTAGCCTACTCCAAGCTAACTTCAGACTGGACTATAATTGAACCCCAATCAGTCTCCCACCGATCCAAGGTACTGTTGTACTCCTACGCCTCTGATCCCAGCAGGATACTGCGCACTTGATTCCCTTAGCTGATCTCACCCACAACCAAGAGTTGTTGCAACCCAAAATCGCAGACTTGATAATAAACAAATCTGTCTCACACAGAAAAGTCTATTAAAGGATAAATCTGTCTCCCACAGATAAACCCTAGGTTTTGTTCTGTCTTAAGATATGAAATCAAGGTGAACATGAACCAATTGATAATACGGTCTTTTATTCCCGAAGAACATCCTAGATTAATCAATTCCTGACTACACAGGCGGTTTGTCGAAGAATCACAAACAGTGAGACGAAGATGTTTGTGACTTCTTTATCTTGCCTATCGGAGAACTCTCACGATCTCAAGCCAATTAAATATTGTACTAGTACAATAGAAGATGCAAGATCAGATCACACAACTACGATAAAAGTAGTATCGGTCTGGCTTCACAATCCCAATGAAGTCTTTAAGTCGTTAACCTGGTTTTAGAGAAGAAAACCAAAGGTTAAAGGAGAATGGACTCTAGCGAGCGCACTAGTATCACACAAACGTGTGGGGATTAGTTTTGCACAATGCTAGATGTCTCCTTTATATAGTCTTCAAATCAGGGTTTTCCCTTAGTTACAAAGCAATCCATATTCACCGTTAGATGAAAACCTGATTTAGATTCAAGCTAATATTTCTCAACCGTTAGATCGAAAACTTAGCTTGTCACACACACTTGGGTAGACATTTACTGGGTTTGTGAAAACCATGTCCAAACGTGTACGTGTATGTTGGTTCAACATAGTAACCCAAAAGGTTAACCATATGAGCATTTCATATCAACCTTGTTCTTCTTCACCATAACTAGTTCAATTGACTCAAATGGACTAGTTAAAGAGTTGTTCAATTGCTATGAGATCTTATGTAACTACACAAGACACAATTGAAACAAAGATGATTCGATTCGATTGAATCGGCTCATGAACTTTATAGCCACGGTTTGCATAAAGCATTCCTTAGTAATTTAAGTTTCATGTTCAGAGCACATCTTTAGATCATAACCTCTTAAGCTCACAAACAAGTTCGCGGACTTAGGACAACAGGTGGAGTTTTCCAAACTCAACAAAAAATCTCGGCAAAGAGACTTTCGCCAGTTCGCGGACTAGGTTCGCGGACTTACACGCAAACGAGTTTTTGGAAAATCCCAGCAGAAATTCTCGGTACAAGAACTTCCGTCATTTCGCGGACTGAGTCCGCAAACTGAATTCGCGGACTTGGAAAAGCCAATTCCTCCTGTTTCTCTTAATCAACAAAGTTCGAAAACTTCGGATTAAGGAATACATGGTTATGTAATCTAAACTCTCATTCCAATCATTGAGACATTCTCAGAGGACGTTATATAGCCGTTATTCACAGACCGTTTCGCGTCAGAGCAATTCTCAAAGTAATTGAAACTTTTCATGACTTTCGTCACTAGGTGAAGATAAACTTGATCCAGTCTATATAGCATACGACTTTTTGTCTCATAAGAAGTAGGAGATAGAATAGATAGACTTTTGAGTGATACATAAGTTCAAGTCTCCACATACCTTTTTGTTGATGAAGTTCCACAGTTCAATGAATAGATCTTCGTCGTTGTATGATGAATCTCCATGAAGTCCTTGAGCTCAACTACACTTTTCCATCCTAGTCTGAGACTTAGCTATGTAGGCTAGAAATCAAGGCTCATAGTTTTGATCACTAACATTGACAAACATGCTTGAGATAGTACCGCATGCGAGGTCGACCGAGCTATGCTCTAACAATAGCGGTGTTCAATGATACTCAAGACTGAACAATAATCCACAAGTCCAAAGTAATTTTGTGAATAAAGGTGGCTTTTTAGTCTCTATGATAGTTGTACCAAAAGAAAATATAGTCATATAGAGTAGTTCGTTCTTTCTGCTCAACTGGAACTGGACAGGTGTGCAAACCTTTGGCAGTTCAAGAATTTAGGCCATAGGAGTTTGCAAATATTGGAAGTTCGCGAAGTCTAATGGTAGGGGTTCGCAAACCGGGTTTGCAAACCTATATAAACATTTCACAGAATTCAGACTGGCTAGGTAAAACATACAAGTATATGTGTACCTTGGACCTAGTAGTTTTATATTTCTCACAATTCATGAAACAATCCCAATAGCATAGGCAGTATGCGTTGTTGCTTAGGAAATAATAGTTTGTGAATAAATTGTTCTAACTAAGATTGTTAAGGATCTACGAACATCCATTGCTTGAATATCATATTTCGAGATTTTAAACATGACAAACTTGAACTAAATTTTTTTCTTTTAAATATTAAATCTACTAAAATCATACGACATAACAGTCTTATAAGATACAATGGTAGACACAATGAGTATAGGGTAGGTCAGTCTTCACATACCTATTTGTTGATGAAGTTCTCATAAATATCTTCGTTTATTCTTCAATTTTGAATCTTTGAAGATACTTGGTGATATCTGATACTCAACTGCCATATTATAATCCTAGTATGAGATTTAACTTTAGTAGACTTGAAGTCAAGATATACTCTTGTACATATAACATTGAGATTGGAATGCTCTAAAAATGGCAATAACTATAACATGGTATCTTCTAACGGGTGGAATTTAATTACCCATCATGGTCAGTTGTAGTTCAAGCATACACTGAGATACCCAAATACGAGATGAACCATAATAAAAGGTATTTTAACCAGAAAAAGATGAAGTGTATGGAGGATGTCGAAAGAGCATTTGGAATACTGAAAAAGAATTTCATATAATATTTGGACCATGTCGTTCGTTTAATCAAAAAGAAATGTTCAGCTGCATCATTTTGCATAATATGATAATCGACCAAAGTCGACGAGATACCAGTTGGACAAGTTATCCAGGTAGAGATTTGAGGAAAGATGTTCAACCTGGCTATGAAATGCTCTCAATAGAGAAATTTATCAGTTCCTTACTTCTGGAGATCAATATTTTCTACCACAACTAAGGCAAAAAGAAAAAAGAGTTAAGTGATGATTATTAGGGTTTGTAGTAGTAAAGGATGATGGATCGACAAAAAGGAGGACGAGAAGTGGTGAGGATACCTAAAGTAAATAATAATAATCAAATGATAAATCATCTTCAAATAATCTAAAGAAAACTAACTGAATTAGGAAGTGGATATTGTAATTGGTTTACATGAATGGGTATCAGTTATCACTGAATGCATCTATGTTTTTCCCATTCCTAACCTTCGAATTGGAATTTTCTTTTATGATGTATAGAGTCCTAGGCCTATACAGATGCTTCTCCAAACATAAAATGAATCATACGGGTTCTTGTAATGCAATGGATGAGTATTTTTGAAACATTTGCATTGAAGAATGATGAACCAAAGTGAGAAGGCGAGGGTACCCAAATATACCTCAAGCTAAAAAATTTCCTACCTATAAGTCCTTTATCCGAAAGTGATTTTCTATGGACTGAGTCGAGACAATGCAACTAATCGGTTCACACTTCGTGTGATCGTCTATGGATACGAGATCGATACAATACAACAACGAAGTATGTTACTTGATAAAAAGGTTCGGACTTAACCAAAAACAATAGGATTCACTTATCAAGTAAATATGAATTAACGTTTGTGTGATTTACTTTAATTATAATAAAACAATTATAATGCGGAAATATAAAGTAGATGACATAGCAAGATTTTGTTAATGAGGAAACCGCAAATGCAGAAAAACCCCGGGACCTTGTCCAGAATTGAATACTCTCAGGATTAAGCCGCTGCACAAAATTACACCTAACTTCGTATAATTGAGACCAATCAACTAAACCTATAGTTCACCTAGTTCAGTTTGTATTCCCACGCCTCCGACCTATGAATAAATCACGTACTTGGAACAATTCCTTTGGTTCGTATTCCAAACAGTAAAGGAACAACAAATCTGTTTGGTATCAACTCTATTTAACCAAGTGATATGAGTTGGAAAAAGGCTCTTCTGTTTATCTTAACAGAAACTCCTTCGTCAGGTCCTTAGATCTATCTTATGTTCAATTACGGAAGTACTCGTGTAAGATTAAGCCAACAACACTATTAATCCAAAGAATTTTGTTGATGCTGATCTACTTAATTAATCAATCCAATCTATCATAAAGATAAACCGATTATTAATTGGATCCTCTTTTAACGAAACAAGTATTATGCATACCAAAGAATATGAACCAACAAATCAGAAATCTTCAATATCTTCTTCGTCTTCAGATCTTCTTATATCTTCAATAAAAACATGTACACAATCACTTGAATCTCTTGTGATCAATCATGCGCAGAACGGAGTCTATTAACAATGGATTATCACATGATCGTCTTTAGAACTAACAACAGTCTAAAGATCCCTGACGAAACTCTGAACTAGTTTGAGTGAATCTTATATCAGAAGAGAAGATTCTCAAGCATAAACAAACTAGGTGCAATCAAAGATCAACCACCGTTAGTCAACCAAATCATTGAAAACAAAAGATAAAACGCAATTATCTAGTTTCCCACTAGTTGATTTTTGGTTTGCTGATATCCATAGGGTTTGGCTCTGCGGATCGGCGACAACTCGGCGATCAAACTGGCGTTCAAATCAGTTATTTTTTTCTCTTTCTTCTTAATTTCTATACACAGATCTCGATTTCTATCTAATATTTCAATGATTGGAGTTAAATTCCAATGGTATTTGGACATCTTTAATGTCTAAATCATCATTTTTTAGTTCTTCAATTAATTTTGGTTCGACAATGGCTGAAAATAATTCTAGGTCTTCATCTGATACTTCTGCGGACAAATCTGATGAATCGAACAAGGTTTACCCTACACCAACTCTATTCATTTCTGATGAAGATATTGATGAAGGCCTAAATGAGTGAAAGTTTAGCTTGATTGGTAGACTGGATTTCGTCAAGTTAAAATTTGAAACTGCAGTTACTTCTCTGAAGAATCAATGGAAGCGTAAAGGTACAGTTCATCTAATTCCTATTGGTAAAGGTTTTTTTATCATAAAGCTAGATAATGAGATTGGTATGAATTATATTTGGAAGGGTATTGGATGGTTGATTCACAAACCCTGAAATTGAGAGAATGGGAACCAAATTTTAATCCAGTTAATCAAAAATATACTACTACTTTTATTTGGGTTCGTTTCCCTGGTCTAGGTATGGAATATTGGAAGGAAAAAAATTCTTCTAGACTTAGGTGAAAGATTGGGAAGATCTATTAAGGTTGATGAAATTACTCTGAAGAAAGAATTTGGATATTATGCTAGTGTTCTTGTTGAAATTGATTTGGCACAACACATTCCAAATCACATTTTAATCAATACAAAGTATGGTAGCTTTGAACAGGAAATCCAAATTCCAAGAATTCCTAAATTCTATGATCATTGTAAGGTGGTGGGTCATTTAGTGGTTGAATGTAGATCAAAGAAGAAAGATCTTCATGAATAATCTCATGTAGATGTTGATGGATTTACTCATGTTATTAAAAGGAATGTTTGGAGAGTTAAAGCTAAGAAGACAACTAATGTAGGTTTTGATATTTGTCCATCTCCAAAAAGAACTGCAACTGACAATACAGTTAACTCAGATATTCCTTCTTCTGTGGATTTGGTTCAGTCCTCTAAAATCTCTCAAGCTCCAGTTGAAGTTCCTACTACAGTTACTGATATTGGGGAACATAATGGTGTTATCAAGAATATTATACAACCTGGTGAGTTACACTCTGAGTCTACAACTATTATTTCTTTCAATAAATTTGACCTTATTGCTGAAGTAGAAGAATCTATGGACTATTCAAGCTCTGAGGATGGAGAAATCAAAGAGGTGAATACTGTTACTCTTCTTAATATTAGTTCAATTTCACAACCTATTACCATTTTGAAACCTTCTTCCTCTGTGGAACATACTGTTCTTACTAAACACACAATCATTGAAAAGAAGAAACCTCCAGCTAAGATTGTTAAGGCTGCTCCAACTACTAGAAAAACTAGAAGAGATCTTTTGAAACCTGTGCCAAATGAGAGGAGTCCTACACCTCCTCATCCCTCTTCTCAATATGAGACTTGTCTTTTGGAATATCATAGGCATTGAGAGCTAGAAGGCCAAAGATAAACTAAGAGCTTTAGTTACACATCAGAATCCTTCTTTAGTTTTTATAGCAGAACCCAAAATACATTGTAATTCTAAGAATAGAATAAAGCTCCCTGGGATGAGACATAAAATTATACATAATATTGTTGATGGTAGGAAAGCCAACTTATGGATTTTTTGGAATAACTCAATAAATGCCTCTATAGTGATTCATTCTTCTAGACAAAGTATTACAGTTGAAGTGGGGGGTGTCTTGGTAACTGGAGTTCATGCTGATGTCTTATGTATCAACAGAAGAGATTTATGGGCTGAATTAGCTCCTTTCAGTACTTCAAACAAACCTTGGATAATTTTGGGTGATTTTAATACTATTTCTAGTTTAGATGAAAAAAAGGGTGGCAGAGTTCCTCTTAATTCTTCTGTTGCAAAGTTTAATGAATGTATTGATAATTGTGAACTTTTACATGCTGCAAAAACTGGACTTCAGATTTCTTGGTCAAATGGTAGATGTGGGAGGAAGAGAATTTTATGTAATCTGGATAGATGTCTATTTAAATCACAATGGTTATAGAAATATCCAGGGTGGAAATATCATGTAACTGCAAGAGGAATTTCAGATCATAGTATTCTTATTGGATCTAATTCAGAAATCCAGAAGCCCTTAAATTGTCCATTTAAGTTTCAACAAATGTGGATTACTCATCCAGGTTTCTTACAAGTTTTAATTGATGCATGGATTTTCATGTCCAAATTAAAACACTTGAAAAGTATTCTAAAAAAGTGGAATTGGGAGATATTTGGAAATGTTCAGGTTACTCTAAGTGAAGCTGAGAAGAAGGTTACTGAAACAAATATACTTTTTGATGCAGATCCTCAAAATTTAGAACTTCTAAATGACTATGTCACCGCTAGGGGTGTAAGAGATATAGCAGCTCAGAATTATCATACTATGCTATGTCAGAAAGCAAGGATTAACTGGTTTCACACTTCCATAAGGTTGAGACAAACTAGAAATGCCATTGCTGAGTTGGAGGATGCTTCAGGTACTTTGATAACTAATAAAAATGAGATTGCTTCTAATCTTATCAGCTATTTTTCAGACAAATTCAAAGAGCAACCAGTAGAAATTTCTGACACTATATTAAATGCTACTCCCCAAGTTATTAATGATGATGATAATGCTCTATTGGAATGCATCCCTTCTGGAGAGGAAATTAAAAATGCAGTCTTTGAATTAAATTAAGATGGATCCCCTGGTCCAGATGGGTTGACTGGTATTTTTTATAGATTTGCATGGGACATTATTCAAGAAGATTTGGTTGAAGCTATAAGATACTGTTGGAAATTTCAAGTGATTCCTCCTGGAGTTAATTCAATGTTATAAAAAAGACTAGCTGCATGGATTGGTAATTTATTAGCTTTTCAAGCAAGACTAACTCTTATAAGATTTGTGTTAAGTAGCATTCCCCTGTATAACATGTCTATTTACAAGTGGCCTAATGGATGAATTATTCACAATTTTCTGTAATGGAAGCTTGTGAAAGAATTATTCGCAATTTTCTTTGGAGTGGAAATGCAGAAGACAAGAAGTGTGTAACTATTTCCTGGGATCAAGTCTGCTCTCCTGTAGAAGAAGGTGCTCTTGGATTAAGAAAATTTGAAGATATAAATAAAGCATTGTTGATAAAACTTTTATGGAGAATTTTAAATTCAAATGAAGAATGGGCCAGGTTTTTTCTTGCTAAATATAGAGATAAACATGATTGCTGGATTTCATACTATAAACAATCTTCTGTGTGGCTTGGAATCAAATGGATATTACAGGATTTCCATGAGCATACTAGATGGATTGTGGGCAATGGTGAGCAAATTTATGTCTGGAGGGATAATTGGATTATGGAACATAGTATCATCAAAGTCTTCCCTGATAATGCATATATCAGACATCATATCCATATGAAGGTAAGTGATTTAATTGTTAACAACAAATGGATGATCCCTGGGGAAATGCTTCAGTTCTTCAATGCTTATGACTTTCCAATTATTGTTCCTGGTAAAGATAAATTGATTTGGACTGCTGCTCAAAATGGTAAATTTTCTGTGGCTAGTGCAATCTCTTTTATTAGAACTACTTTTCCCAAACTTAAATGGTATAAGCATATTTGGAAAAAATGTGTACACCCATCAACCTGTAGTAATGTTTGGAAGATCACTAGAGGTGCTTGTGCCACAGATGAAAATTTAAATAAAAGGGGTTTTCAGCTAGTCTCAAGATGCTATATCTGTAATGAATATCAAGACTCCATGAATCATCTCTTGTGGGAGTGCAAATATGGTCAGATCCTTTGGAATTGGCTTGGTGGCATTTTTGCTTTCAAGAATCCAAAATCTTTTGAAGACATTCTAGATTGCATCAAATTAAAAAGTACAGTGGTGCAGGAGATATGGTTCACTGCTACTTATAATTTTATGGTGGATATTTGGTTCACAAGAAACAGAGCATTCTTTGACAGTGTAACTCCCAATGTGGTAAATTCCAAAAAGAGAATACTCAGAATGATCAGATATTGTGAAGTGAGGCTTAAGGGCTATACAAATAATTCCAGATATGATAATTCAATCTTTCTCTTCTTTGAGATCAATTACAGGAAAATGAAACTGCCTAAAATCATTGAATGCTTCTTTCATCTGCCTGAGGAGAATTACATCTTGCTATGCTGTGATGGAGCTTTAAGAGGTAATCCTGGCATCTCTGGTTATGGTTTTGTCATTAGAGACTGTTATGGACATTTTGTTGCTGCTGAAAGTGGTGGTCTTGGCATAACAACAAACTTTGTAGCTGAAGTAATGGGAACCCTTTGTGCATTAGAATGGGCAGTACAACACAATAAGCTTCAGGTAATTGTGAATGTTGATTCAAAGGATTCCATAACAGTTTTCACAAACAACAACTTTCCCTGGTTTGCATTGGCTAGATGGGAACTGGTATGAAAAGCATTCAAGAAGATCCATTAACCATGTGTACAGGAAAGTAAACTTCTGTGTTGATTTTTTTGCAAAGAAAGGGTGCCATCTAGAGCCGGCAAACAAGCCCAAAACCCGCGGGTT
The DNA here is from genome assembly GCF_003573695.1 of Papaver somniferum. NCBI lineage: Eukaryota > Viridiplantae > Streptophyta > Magnoliopsida > Ranunculales > Papaveraceae > Papaver > Papaver somniferum. The sequence goes on along the minus strand of NC_039358.1, from coordinate 199,904,401 downwards.
CACCCGACCCGGCCCGTTAAAACCCGAACCCGGATCAGCTGGTTTCTAAACAAGTCGGGTTTGGGTTAGGAAAATGCCTGCCCGTGAAAAAACGGGTAAGCCCGACTCGTCCAGTGTATCCGCGGGTAAAACCCGTAAACCCAGAATTTCTATGCTAATGACGCGTGGTCCTTCCCATCTATATGTGTCTCCTAGGTATAAAAAGAAAAAACTCTAACTAAATCTAATCTTTTCTTTCTCCGCAGCGGCAGTTGTAGTTCAGTTCTCGTCTCATCTTTTTCATCTTCTTCTTGTTCGAGAATTAAAATTAACAACAACAACAATGTTTGGAGACTAGCAACAAGTAAGTTAATTAGTTGATTTTGATGTTTGTATGTCACTTTGTTGTTTTTTTGTTCATTTTAATCGTGTATCATTCATGTATGGTTTGGGGTTTGACCGTTTGATGTTTAAATGTTTGTTATCTAGTGTTTTCATAAGTGGGTTTTACTTAGTTTGGTAGTTAATGTTGTGTATTTGTAGATCTGTGTTCTTTTGAATCTTTTGAGATAATTGGGGTTATCTGATTTTGATCAGAAATTGAGAATCATGAGATACAACTTGGGTTATTGTATGTTTGTTCAGAATCAAGCTGATTCTGGTTTTGGTTCTTATTTGGATAACTTGATGTGAACTCTTCAAACTGGTGGGAATTCTTCCCATCAAGGAAGTGAGTGGTTTCAGGTAATTTTAAAGCTTATTTATGGAGTACATGTGGTCTTGTATTGTTTTGTGTTTTAACCAAGTGTGTTTGTGAATCTGTGATGTTCTTCCTTGTACTCATTTCTAACTTCTTGCTTGTTTCATGCAGGAATATGCTGCAGCACAGGAAAATGGTGGTGATCTGCAATATGACTTGTCAGAGTTAGATTTATATCTTAGTGAGAAATATGGATGTCAACGAAATGTCCCATTCGACATCCTAATGTACTGGAAAGGCCACGAACAACGATTTCCAGTACTTTCAAGAATGGCAGGGGATATCTTGTCAATTCCTATTTCAACCGTCGCTTCAGAATCTGCATTTAGCATTGGTGGTAGGGTAATTGATCGATTTCGTAGTTCTTTATTACCTGAAAATGCTGAGGCGGTGATAACAACTCGTGATTGGGACCATGGAGTTGGTAAGTGTGCCTACGTGGCGCCGCGTTAGTCAGTAATAGTTCATTTAGTTGAATGTCTAAATTTCAGATATAACTTTGATTGTTTTTAATCCATGTAGGAAAATAAGATTGGGATGAGGACAATGGGATTATTGGAGAAGATGTATTAGGATTTGAACTTGGTGCAGTGGAGGATGGAGCTGTGGAGGATGGCGAAGTAAGTTCTTATGCGTCTAATTAGTATGCGTACTTCTTCAATATAAAGCAGGGTAAATATGCAAATTTCATGTTTTTGACTTGAATCTTTTCTTTTGTTTGATTTATTTTTGCTTGAAGTGACATATTCATATTGAATAGTTGGAGCAACTCAAAGATAGACATGGAAAATGAGAAATTGAGAATGTTTTTTGGACAGAAAGTTATCACAGTCTCTCCAATTTGTATAGAAAAGAGATTGGAGATGTTTTTTTTGGACAGTTATCACTTTTTTTGATTGAACACAATATATATTTTGTGCAGGAAGTGGTTATTAATATCTTTATTGTTGGAAAGTCACAAAGTACAAACAATGGTATTACTACAGTCTTGAAGGGTGTTTTTCTTTGTTGAAGATATCATGAACTAATGATTAGTGTACTACTGTACTGTGTTCCTTTTAAAGTGCAGAACTACAAAACTAATGTGGTTAAGTTACTTAAGTATTTCAATTTTCTTGATCTTAAATTTTGGTGCGACAATTAGGTTGAAGTGTTGATAAGTTGATTGAATTGAATCTAAATATCAAATGAATTAGAGCTTATTGTTAGGTTGCAGAGAAGGAGCTTTAGATGGCCTGAATATGGCCGGAAATAGACCAGATATCGGAGGAAACTCTGTCAAATTGGTTTCTGGTGAGTTGACTCAGTCACTCAGTTGAGTAACCAGAAACGGGCTAAGTAACCCGCGAACCCGCAAGATTAACCTGTTACGGGCGCGGGTTGAAGAATTGACCACCCGTTAAGAAAACTGACCCGCGGGTTTTAACCCGTATTAACCCGAACCCGTGTAACCCGTAACGGGCAATCCCCGACCCGCCCGTTTGCCAGCTCTAGTGCCATCTTCAAAGAAAGCAAGTAGTAAAATTCTCAGCAAGATCTGCAAATATGCAGAGGATGGAGCTACAAGACACTACATACTATAAATTTGCATAATTCCTTCATTGCCTACTTCTGCTCTTACTTTTGATATTTTGTATTTCCGCCCAATATTAGTTTGCTGTTCTCTTTTATTGGGCCTGGGACATGTTGTCCTCCTTTGTGCAGTTTCAGCTTTCTTTTTAGTTTTGTTTCAGTTTCCTTTGTAACCGTTTTTAATATTAATAAAATAAAGGTTTTTTGGTTAAAAAAAAAAAGTTTCCCACCAACGGTACTCGTAGAGCTTCTCAATCCCAAAGAAGACTTTAAACTGAGCGGCCGTAAGAGATTTCGCCTAATTAAGTTACTCTCCTCTCCGAATAGGCGGATACACCAGTAACAACACAACAAAGAGGAAGTTTGTTGTTACGAAGGATTAGTTTGTTAGAAAGACAAACTTCAAGTATTTATAGACAAGGAAGTTTGGACACCAAGGAATTTTCAAAACCGAAAATATTCTCAAGATATTCATTAAAGCACAAATTCGGTTTCCATAATTCCTGGAAACGCTCTGTCCTAAAATAATGACCGAAATCTCTCAGAAAATATCTAATTAGTAAATGCACATTACTAATTCTTATTTTCCTAAAAATAAAGTTAAATACCTTAATTAAAAGATTCTTAACTTATTTACGTTTCAGTCCTGGAATTCTCTTCCCTTAGCTATTAAGGAATAACTTTGAACAATTAAATAAATAAACATTCATAGCACGTGTTCAAAGTATGTCGACATCTTAACTTTGTAAGTTCTCTTTCACACTTCCAACCTTGAAACCGATTTTCCACACTTCCAAACAAGTTTAGAATTGGTTCATCTGACTTTCAAGAGCTATGCGATTGATCAAATAACACTCAATCACAAATCATGGGTTTAACGGTTCTACCAAAACAAGTTTCGGTTCTACCTTCCATGTGAGTACTGTGCATAGTCACACTAGCTTTCCAAAATTCGGTTGACTAGGTATTAGGATCGGTTCCCCACATATATATGGTATCTAACTTATATGTGTTGCACATGTCCATAGGATCGGTTCCCCTTTCTGCTATAAACCTTGCTGCACCTCATACAAGGATTGGTTCCCCTTTGTGATGTACTGCACCTCACTACACCAAATCCAAGTTTTTGTCACAGGGCATATCTGTTACTAAAAACATTTGTAACACATATAAGCCGTTGGAGAAACGCTGTGATAACTAATTGTTGTAAACTTTTGCAACAGTTTTTTGTGTGACAGTAACTAATTAAACTCACACTTACTAACCGTTACATAATGAAACAACAACGATTGACCTAATTTTAAGGTGGCGACACGTGTCCAATTTGTCACAATAATTCCAACAGTTTTAGGTGTGAGTGAATTTTGTAACGATTCTGTCGAGGACACATGTCTGTTTTTGTGACGGCTACAATAACACCTATAAGTGTTACCTATTCTTGTAACGAATCTTTGAATGACACGTGTCATCCTTTTACATCAACACTGAGATGACGACACGTATTCTTTTTAACTCACACTTTTTGTTACAATTATTTCTGTGACAGTTCTTTGAATTACAATTAAAAAAAATTGATAGTCCAGGTCCATTATCACGGGCCTGGACTTCCAGATTACAGGCCTGCAACACAATTTATCCAGAAACACAGGCCTGCAATACAATGAAACCTTAAATACAGGCCTTACGCCTTCTCAATCCGCAAACTATCCATATTTTAACACTCATGTCAGACACTAGTTAAAATTAGTGAAGGCATTGAACTTGCAAGTTCTATTGATATGTCTTTACTCTGCAAAATAATCACCACTAACACAATAAATTTATTTATTTTACAAAAATTCCATGAAAATGACCCAGTAGATTTTTGAGAGTTGTTTGACTTGTTGCCTCTACTTGGTCTTTCCTTCCATGGGTTAAGTCACTTGATGCTCACCACCACCTTTCTTACCAACAGCACCTGCAAACAAGTTGACATTTTCAGCACTGGAATAATGCTCAATCTGAATAATGCTCAGCAAAAAAAGAACAATGCTCAATCTGAAAGAAAAAAGTTCAAAATTATTCATACAGTCTAGAATGTTACCTGCCACACTTCACCATTCATATCTTCAATCGCTAACTAACTCGCTCAATTGAGAAGAAAGGTTCTGCCACCACTTCCTTGTTGAGAATCTTCCTTAGACGATCTAAATGACCAAACTCACTTTGAAGCTTTAAACCACTAACAGGATACATACATTTTCAGTAGACATAACACAAACTCCTATGAGGTAGTACAACTGCATCACTAGGATCAATTTTGAGGTCCTGTAAAACAAACCACTTAAACAATCAACACATCATTTGGGAAAGAGACTGTTTGAATGGAAAGAAACCAAAAAATGTTCAAAACATCAGTTTCTCCATTAGAGAATTATGGCATTCGTCAGCGACAAGCAGATGCCAATCAATCCACATATAGTTATTGCTGGACATTTTCATGCCAAACACATGTAATCAGGAAAAATATGCAATATATCAGTAAATTATAATGCATACATGAGAGAAAAAGGAGAGCAAAATCACTAAAAGCCAGCTTTATAGGAAAGCTTAAAACAATGCATCAAGAAGTGAAACTCGATGTAGTTACTAACCCGCTTAAGCAGTATCTTTGGATGGAACTCGTACTTCTTAGGGCCCTTTAGAGTAGGAGATTTCCGTTGAGGGCCTGCAAGTTGTAGCAAAAAGTAATTAAGCATACTTGCCACTCTTTCAACCTAGAATGCAGAGAGACGAGGAATGAGGCTTGACATTTGACAACTTATATATCCTAATTTCCAAAGAGGAAATATGCTTTACTGAAAAGACACCTTACTATCTCTGGAAGAAGAAAAGGCATTGTAATCTGTTCTGAAGTAAGTGCTAGCATGCCTACATCTTCCATCGCCAATTAGGATGATCTACAAAAATTAAATTATCTCAGACTGAGAATTGACAGTACTGGTGGATGTTGAAAATGAAATTTTCACATGGAAAAATAAATTAAACTCACATTCTTTTGAGAATGGAACTGCCGGGTTGTTTTTTGCCTCTCTTGAGCTGATCTTCTTTCCCATTCCACGGTATTAGCCATCTCTTTTTCTATCTCTTTCAGTTCCAGAATTCTGTTTAGACTTTCGGCTAGAAGAAATATACTTTGGCTGACCAGGAAGTTCAGAAAGTTCAAATACACTCCATTCTCTTTTTTGGCAATCTGAAATAACAATAACAAGAAAAAGTGAGAAAGCAAAAATATGTGCAACAGCAGAAGGTAAAACTCCTCAATCCAATATATATAGCATAAAAAGAGAATACATATATGATTTTAAACAACCTGCCACAAGTACTCCAAAAGTTCAGCAGTATTATGACGTATGTTGAACTTGTCATAAAACTGCACAAGAATGGTACAACAATCAGAACAAGAAAACATTTAATCTCTAGATACCAGATGGGTAACATAATAATTAAGAAATTCTTCCAACGAGGTGGATAGCATAACATGATAGATTTGGGAGATAAGGACGAGAAGCTAATGAAGATGAATCTTTGTTTTTCATTTGAAGTTAACGGAGACTACTCTCGATAAGTTGTACTGAGAATCCCTTCCACGCTCTCAAAATAAGATATATATAACACTTACCCTGAGTATGTGATCCAGTAAACTCAATGTCAACGTAAAGCTTCAAAAGATTCCTGACAAGATACTCCACGACAAATTAATGACCCTCAAAAAGGAAAGTTGTTGAAGATGAACCAGTACACACCAAACCAACATCCAATAAACTTATATGACGGATACAAGATTGTGTATTGTAGCCAAAGAAAAACTATTCAAGTGATACCTTCTTTCTGTTATGCTATCCACCTCCCTTCTCCTCTTTTTTGGCAATCTGAAATAACAATAACAAGAAAAAGTGAGAAAGCAAAAATATGTGCAACAACAGAAGGTAAAACTCCTCAATCCAATATATATAGCATAAAAAGAGAATACATATATGATTTTAAACAACCTGCCACAAGTACTCCAGAAGTTCAGTAATATTATGACGTATGTTGAACTTGTCATAAAACTGCACAAGAATGGTACAACAATCAGAACAAGAAACATTTAATCTCTAGATACCAGATGGGTAACATAATAATTAAGAAATTCTTCCAACGAGGTGGATAACATAACATGATAGATTTGGGAGATAAGGACGAGAAGCTAATGAAGATGAATCTTTGTTTTTCATTTGAAGTTAACAGAGATTACTCTCGGTAAGTTGTACTGAGAATCCCTTCCACGCTCTCACATTTCCATCTCCTCCGTTTCCACCATTGACCATTATCTCTTCTGCTCCTTCTCAATAGATCATCACCAGTTCTTTTATAAGTCAATAATAAATAAATAAACAAAGTTACTGAAATATGCATCACCGTGGAGACATTACGGCGAATACAATTTTTATGGATTTTAAGACAGCAAACTATGAGTGCCTCATCTCTCCACAAGACTCCTCCGATACCTGCACATTTGTGTTCGTTGGCCGCACCATCAGTAATGATTGTAACATGTTGGCTTTAAGTTAGTAAGCTATGCTTTTTACTAAGAGGATTAACACAATAGAACATATATAGGTTAGAGAGTCATGTTGGGGATCCAAATTAGTTTTTCACAATCGAAAAATGCATGATAATTTGGTTGATCATTCATTTATAACATGAGGGTTGTGGGATAGTTTGGAAATCAATGATTAATTAAATTGATTAATAACCACTGAACCTTGTTCAACAGATGAATATAATTAACGTAATCTTCATAGATATTCGATTCATCTAGGGTTGAGATATTTATCCTAAATTTTCAATAACAGAGTCTTCCGTGATTTATATCTCGGTAGTTTTCGTTGTCTTTTTTTAGTAACAAAGAGAGTTTAGTGAAGAAGAAGACAAATATAATAGTCATAATCAATTTGACTTTTATAGATAGTACATAGGAAAAACTAGGATTGAAAAATAAATTGACTTTCAAAATTGTGAAAGGGATGGGAAATAGGAAAAGTGGGGATATGAAATAGGGAAAATCATGAAGAATTACATGAGCAAAAGAGAATTGCAGAACATAAGCAAGAATAATGGTTAACTGCAGACACATGTTAATGCTCTACTCCTCTTACATACTCTCTTACAGACACACAACAGCAGATCCATTGCACTAAGCCACAGCATGCCACTGCAAGAGTGCGCTATTAGCATATCATTGCACTAAACCACTCTGGGCATTTTGGTCACCTTGTAAGCACACAAATACGAAGTGAAAGAAAACAAACTTACTTAGTAACATCTATGGTGCAACATCATGTCCTGTTTCATCCACACCTGATTCAAATTACAGAAGCACAAGACGTTAGTTAACATATGCATATTTACAATCCAGGTGGACAATAATGATTGGTGTTATCTTTCAAAGGAGACCCGGTAATCATAAACCAAATAAGTGCTCTATCTGTTCTTTCTTTCTTCAACTTACCGTCCAGATATTCCCCAACATTATGTTCTAACAGTGCAAACTACTCCTTCAGAGTTCATCTACAGTCAATTTCTTGGACAATGCCAGAAAAGCAAGGGTAGTGGACAAACCAAATTATGAGACATGATCAATAATAAAGCAAATTTCGAGAATATTAAAGTACTCACTCTTAATGTAACTTTATATAGATATGATGAGCACATACATGATTTCATGAGCCTAAATATTAGAATATCAGTAGGTACTGTTATATCATTGTAGTTCTGAAATCCAAGGATGACCTGCCAAAAAAAATATAATTAGGAATGCAACTTCTTTCTTAAAACAAATAACCTAATCAAGTTAAAACCAACAAGTCCCAAGACTAAACCAAAGCCTGCAAGATTATCATGCAACACCAACATCGCAGCCCTACCATTACTGAAATAAATAAAGAATGCAATAAGAATTTTACCCTTTTTCTGTACTTTCAGGCTTTTTCTCTACTTAATGTGCAGTTATGTTGGTCTTCTGTTCAAGATTGTCTTTTGTTTCCACACCTCAATTTCCTTAAAGTACGAGGCCAAACTGCAGAAGAGAAAACTAACACACAATTAAACCAATCAACAAAAAAAAAACCAAATTTTCAATTGAAAACTAAAACCCAGAAAAATAAAACCCACTTATTAAACTAACCTCACCTCAGATCTTTCAACTAAAACAGATTACTCTTTTTTCTCATCAGCACCACCACACCATCATCACCAGAACCCTGAATGGAATTCAATCACAGTTATCTTAACATGATTTTGTAGCATACATTTTGAGAAAATAAAACGCTAATTAGTCAAATGTACCATATCATCTCAAAACCCAAGAGTCATTAGCATCATTTACTGCCGATTCCAAGAGCTGGATCACCCAAAACAAAAACAAAAAACAAACATTTCAGAGACCAAATACAAATAAATTAGACAGACTTATGCAATCGAAGAAATAAACCTCTAATTGTTCCTGCTTCACAGTCTTCATAAAATGGTCATTTTTACAGACTATAATATTTACTTTACTTATTTTTGATAAGGGCAGTTCAGTCATTTTTATAGTCTCCATGATATTTGTTGCAATAATTTCTAGTAAGGGTAATATGGTCATTTTTACAGTCTGAAATATTAACTTTACTTATTTTTAATAAGGGTAGTCTGGTCATTTTCACAGTATTGCACTAATTTCCATTAAGGGTAATATGGTCATTTTCATAGTTTGTAATAGTTACTTTACTTATTTCCGATAAGGATAGTCTGGTCATTTCCCCGTCTCCATAATATTTATTGCACTAATTTCCAGTAAGGGTAATATGGTCATTTTCACAGTCTGTAATATTTACTTTACTTATTTCCGATAAGGGTAGTCTGGTCATTTTCACAATCTCCATAATATTATTGCATATGTTTCCAATAAGGGTAAAGTGGTCATTTTCATAGTTCATAATATTTAATTTACTTATTTTTGATAAGGATAGTTTGGTAATTTTCATAGTCTCCATGATATTTATTGCGCTTATTTCCAGTAAGAGTAATATGGTCATTTTCAGTCTGTAATATTTACTTTACTTATTTTTGATAAGGGTAGTTTGGTCATTTTCATAGTCCCCGTGATATTTATTGCATTTATTTCCAGTAAGGGTAATATGGTCATTTTCACAGTATGTAATATTTACTTTACTTATTTCTGATAAGGGTAGTCTGGTCATTTTCATAGTCTCCAGAATATTTATAACACTTATTTCAGTAAGGGTAAAATAGTCATTTTCATAGTATGTAATATTTACTTCACTTATTTCCGATAAGGGTAGTTTGGTCATTTTCACAGTCTCCACGATATTTAATGCACTTATTGCTAGTAAGGGTAATATAGTCATTTTCATAGTCTGCATGATATTTATTGCACTTATTTCTAGTAAGGGTAATATGGTTATTTTCATAGTAAGGGTAATATGGTCGTTTTCAAAATGTGTAATATTTCCTTTACTTATTTCCGATAAGGGTAGTCTGGTCATTTTCACAGTCTCCATAATATTCATTGCACTTATTTCCAGTAAGGGTAAAATGGTCATTTTCACAAACTGTAATATTTTCTTTACTTATTTCTTATATGCGTTGTATGATTATTTTCACAGTCTGTAATATTTACTTTACTTATTTCCGATAAGGGTAGTCTAGTCATTTTCACAGTTTCCATAATATTTATTGCACTAATTTCCATTAAGGGTAATATGGTCATTTTCACAGTCTGTAATATTTACTTCACTTATTTCTGATAAGGGTAGTCATGCATAATATTTTGTTGCTCTTTTTTCCATTAAGGGTAATGTGGTCATTTTAACAGTCTGTAATATTTACTTTACTTATTTCCGATAAGGGTAGTTTGGTCATTTTCACAATCTTCAGAATTTTTATTGCATTTATTCCGATAAGGGTAGTCTGGTAATTTTCACCGTCTTCGAAAGAAGCAGATATGTCAAAGTCAAATTTCTATAAAGTCATGACTTGTTGACTTGGTCTTGATCCTGTTTTCTAATATTAAGAAAATTAAAAAGAAAAAGAAAAATGTATTTTGATTTATAGAAATGAAAATAATTGTTAGTTTGTACAAATGTGGGAAAATTAGTGACAAGTAAAATTCAAAGTGTTATAATTTTGGGGTTGTTTTAGATGTGGTGAAATATTTGGGTGGAATTATCACTTTGAATTATAATTGTGATTGTCTGTAAAATTGTCAATAAATATTATTAAGACTAATAAAAGAATTTAATATTCCTAATTATTATCACGAAAACAAAATTTAATAACAGTTATAACTGTTGCAGGACTTATCACAGGTGTATCTGTGACTGAAAAATAAACTGTGACAGGTTGCGCTGTTACAAAATCCTGATTTTGGTGTAGTGCCTCTTACTAGGATCGGTTCCCCTTTCCCATATTTGGTCAGACATAAAATCACAAACCCGATCATACCATCTCAGGTGATTACTTAAGATCGGTTTCACTAATAAAAGTCATACCAATACATAAGTTAGGCCTTTGTGAATAGTTCTACCAAGAACACAACAAGTCGTGAACGGTTATACTCAATCACACATATTGGTTGTTCATAAGATATGCAATGAATAACAAAACCAATAACGCCTGGCGATTTCCTTTTCGATTCACAAACAAGTTTATGAACTTACTTCCTTAGAACACATGTAAAACATTATTCCCTAGGATGAAATCCTCACCTCGTACACATACATAATCACAATAGCATTCAAATGATTATGGCGATGTCTTATCTACAAAGTTTAATGGTTAAGCAATAAACCTCGTATTGTATTCCTTAATACTATGTCTATCTAGAGTTCAAATATGCTTCGCAGTTTTGTTTTCAATATGCACGACTTGAAAGATATGTTAGGGAATGAAACAGTTCAAGTCAAATATCACTAACCTCAAGTGGAAGGATGATTATTGTCGTTGTAGCTCCTTGCTTCTTCACATATTCAATTTTTCGCAATACTTGTAAAGTCTCAAATCCTAATACTTTCAAGCTAACCTATACGAAATTGGCTCTAGTACATAATCAAGCGTGAGTTTTGATTCACTAAAATATGACAACCAAACTTGACATACCAACGCTTGGTGGGTTCAACCGAGCTATGCTCTAATAATCTCCCCCTTTGTCAATTTAGTGACAAAACTCTTACATCATATGGATAAACAAATTACAAGAATTCATTACACATACGCTTGATTTCCGATTCAACAGCACAGTAAACTGCTTACATTCAATCCTTGAAAATGCCACTGTTGACGTTATAATAACAAAGCTAATACTCCCCCTAAGGAAGATAGGTAGATATTCAATCCGCACGTCTTTCTAATACCAATTCATATGATATGTTACTCCCCCTTAGTCTGTGCTTTCACTTTTTCGTGTAGATAAAACGTTTAAGCACCAATGTTCTTTTCCTTAGCGATACCAATCAATATAAAATCAATGCCAATATCACTTGTTCACTCCATATATTTCTCCCCCTTTTTGTCACAAAATGACAAAGAAACGAAAAAATAAAGGACAACACGAAAAGAATCTTACAAATCTCAAAATAGACTTGCAATATGTAGAGTTAGGCACGAGGGTTCCACACACCATGTTCTGAAAACCAATATCAAAAACCGAAATTACAAGTAGTTTTATTTTGATGTGTTACCAAGGAAACAATTGTCCGAAACAATTTTTCCATTTTAGTTTAGCAAACCAAAAATCAACTAAACACCTTAGTCCCTTTGCTAAACCGATTGTACAAATATAATCGGTTTAGCAAAGTCACTAAAGATCCTCCCTTCCTGTTGTGCATCTAGAGATTGCCCTGGACAGCATGACACCTCTACTACGTTTATATGAAGGGATCTCCCTTCGTGACACATCACTTAATGTCGCGAAACCAAAAATCAAAATATGAAGGGATCTCCCTTCCTGACACCTCATACTATGTTTATATGTATTACAAGCCGAACTATTTCATAAACCAAAAATACTTGTAGATCTTATACGTTGTAAAATAAGATCACATCAATGACTCGAAAACTCGAAATATATGTTCTAAAATCTCTCTAATTACGATAAGGAATAAGAGACCGAAAGGTGTGGCTCATAAAATCAAAAAACTTTGGTTCTGTAATAGTGTTCAAGTCATTTACTCCGAGGAGATTAAGATTTTCTTTGCAAAAATCTCGAAGGGAAAAATGAATAATGAGATGGAGGTGCGGGGAATCGAACCCCGTGCCTCTCGCATGCGAAGCGAGCGCTCTACCATATGAGCTACACCCCCATTACCGACCTGATTTAGCCACATGCCACTAAATATACGGCTTCCTAAAAAAAAAAATCCATGAGCTAAATGGGCTTTCTGGCCCAAAAACATCTTGGTGGCCGAAACAATTGATGAATATTACCACCGAAAAGAAACAAAAAATCTCTTCCGTATCAAAGTCACCAAACATGTTTACCTTGTTCTGCATCTAGACAGCATGTTACTCCTTTTAAAATTAACCTCATTTTACGAGAGTAGTAGGGAACAATTCCAAAAAAAATGTTGCTAGTAGGCTTAACACTAGCTGGTCATAGTTTGGAAGACTAATCTCTTCATGCATATTTGGAAGACTAATCCACAAGTTTCACTCATTCTTGTTATCAGAAACCGTCAACCAGAAATCCTATATTCAGGTTCACCAAAATCAGCACGTCAATCTTGACCGTGGTGTGACTGACGTTTAGGGGAAATGTCCTAGTCTCCTTCCAACGATATTTGCGAGGTGTTATAACTTGAGTCTTGGGGTAATGTTATTTTAGAAATATCTTGATGCATATACCGACTGGTCAGCTGGTCATCCCCGTTTCTCAAAATTTGATGCGTTCCAGGAGGTCCCAAATTCGAGTCATGAAGCTCGCTGATAGGCTAACACAACAACCTGTTCAATTAATGTAGTAGTATGTCGTTGGAGCTTAGCTTTTTAGGCTTCCAACTAGTTTCATGTAATAACATCTATATCCAAATATTCGTAACGAATTAAAAAATAAATCAAATCAAATCCTAATATACCGATATTAATTTTTTGATGAGACATTCAACAAAACCCAGCATCACCAAACCGAGTTCAAGTCCGATCCGAATAACTTTGGTTCGGTATCGAACTTACATATCTGATTCAAACAAACTAGATAGCCGGGAAATGAATCGTCGAGCTCACGATTATGCACAGGATGAGACAAGCTGTGCCAAAAATGCAGAGACACAGACAGACTTTTGTCTAAATAGTTCATCTTTTCTTTCTTTGACATGTCGGTGCATCCGTCACGCATGTTTTTTTCGCGACATTAATATAATCTCCGTATTATGAATAAACAAAGAATAAGAAAGATATCAGCAGATATTACCAATCCTATTTTAACCGAAAAATAATAAAAATGAATGCATCCCAGTGTAGCACTAAAGAATTCCATCATCAATAAATGATCTCACACTACAATTATCAGTCAGTCTTATCACTAACCCGATAGACTGATTATATGCTTCATGACAGCGGATGCACTCATCTAAGGGTCAAATGTCGGCAGTACAGGATCCAGATCCCAAGTTTTAGGTGGAATTATGGAACCCAAATTGCATTCAATGATTCTACACGAACCGCGTTAGAAAACAAAGCAAAAAGCAAAAATCGGGTCTCTCACATGATGGTGGGCCCTGTGCCCTGGGGAGTTAACAGGGGTCCTAGTTTTGGGCCCCGCCATATCAAGATTTGTGAGAGCCCCGGTTTCTAAGTTGTTTTTCACTCGGTACGTTAGGAATTTTTGGATTGTATTTGGCATTACTCAAATCCTGTCATTGTGCCCAAGATTTGGCAAGGCACTACACGAGTTGTGACTCATAATTTTGTAAGTTCCCGTGAAACGAAATAAAACATTCATGTAACAAACTCAAATTATTTATTCCATGTGACCGACATTCTGCACTGTAATTTAAATTTTACCTGGTAATCCAAAATCTATTATCTAAATGGTAGATTTACAAAGAGTTAGTTCCGGTGGAAATTTCAGATATAAATAATACAATCACTTCCGAACAATTTTTAGGTTTATTCCATAACTTATTTACACAACAAAAAAACTCCCGGCCAGTGTAGAATCGTCGATATTGACTTTACTGACCTCAAAAAGTAAATTGCTATGAAAAATAGATTATATCCAAAGAAATCAGTTACATGCCATAAGAAATGAAGTGTGGTATTTACCCCCATTCTCCATAGATATTGTGTCTTCTACAATGTTTGGCTGCAACATCATCCCAAGAGTTTTAATTTCTTCTTACAAATTCGACTCTTACTAAGGAAAACGAATTTCAAAACTAATTACAATCATCTACAATGGTATCGCTAAACCATCATAATTTATTATTGTTGTTCCTAATAAAATTAACTTTTTTTTGGCATTAATGCAGAGGCACAATCATTATATGTTGTTACTTCTTATTAGATGTATCCCTTCATATATAGCAAGACATTCAGCTTCTTCAGGGGTTCAGGATACTCCTCCAACACGCTTACATCCTTGAAAGTTTCCTATTTTGTCAGTAAGAATGAGACCTAGCTTTAGTGTTTTCATCAAAGGAAGCATCACAATTCAAAATATAACAATTATTAGGTAGATCATTAAAGACAGAAGCAGTATAAGTAGTGTCGGGATCAATGATCTGTATAAAGGGAGAATCATTCTGGTGTTCAAGGTCCATCGGGAGTTTCATAGACAAATTAATAGTGTTAGCTGAAACTACAAATATGTTTTAAAACACCTTGAAACATCTATCACTTATGCTGCTGTGAAGACAATCTGTTAAGAATGGGAATTATGGTTTTTATTCGACCACTTGATAATCCAGTCCTTGATAGAGATGTTAGAGTCAGAATCACCTAAGACTAGCTTGTTTCACAGAAAAAAAAGACCAGACATCCCTGTCGTAAGGATAATGTAATACCAGGTGCTCTGTAGTTTCAAGGGCATTTTTATCACATAAGCAACATGGTTCTTGGAAGTTTATGTACAGTATAACCTGTATAAAATAACGATGTAGAGACCGGTAAACTTTATCAATTTATCGCGATATTAAATCATGAATAAAATAATAATAATTAATTTATGAAAATATTGTATAATATTCTTTCCACCAACCATTACATCAAAAATTCAACCTTTGAGACACATACATTATAAGAGCTTTGTGGATGCATTATTGTTGACGGTTCTATTGTAGTATTTTGGAGGGTTATATAGTAGGAGAAACAAATCACGAGAATATAAATGTTTTAGACACGATAAACCTTGCCATTCCGTATTGGAAAATATGTGTTCGTTTAGTGGATGACACCGCGTCAACAAATTCAAGTGAAGTGTTAGATAACGAAGGCATTAAAGAACTATAAAATTTAACAAATGACTGAATTATCGCAATGAAATTAGGGAGTTATTAATTTATATATCGGAACAGACATATAAAGTCTAATTTTCTAATTAATTTATAAATTAATCGAAATATTAATTTAGCACGTTGTCCTTGGTCGACTCGGGACCGATGAAATATATTAATTTATCATGGATATTAATTTATCGCGGTTTATAGGGGTTGTACCGTATTGGTTCAGCTTAACCCTGGAAGGTAAAATATTTTCAAAGCATATTGAAAAGATAAGGGTAGAGACTTAAAAATATTTTCAATTTTTAGTGTCAAAATTTATGAAGTCAGTTATCATTGAATGCATCTATGTTTTTCCCATTCTTAAACTCTCTAGTGAGATTGTCTTTTATGATGTCTAGAGACTTACACAGATGCTTCTCCAAATATAATATGAATTGTACGAGTTCTTGTAATGCAATGGACGAATATTTTTGAAACTTTTGCATCTAAGAATCCAACCTAAAGGTCATCGGGAGAGTGAACAAGATTCTAGGCCAACTTAAAAAGTGAAGCATGATTAATCTTTTCAGATTTTTAAAACCTAGATCCCTTGATACTTCATGAATACTGAAATTGTTCGACCTCCTCATGTATTCATGTGATAAATTGAAAATGATTTCAGAACATGTTGGACCATAATGTGATAAATTGTTCGACCTCCTCATGTATCATCTTGAATAACTTGTTTTCCTTTCCATCTGGCGACTCTTTTGCCAAACACACAAAGTAAATGTTCAAAAGACTTAGTCCTAGATCTATCAATAAAAGGAGGAGTGCCCAGATATCTATCTTTAAGGTCAACTTTCCTGACTTAAGGAATCTGATGAGAGAGACAACAAGTTCAGGGTGACCTGAACAAGCGTATATTTTCTTGACTTGACTAAATAATCGTTTAATTTATTTTTTTCCACATTTATGTCTTGACCTGAACAAGCACTGAGCGCATCAATCAAAGACATCAAATTGCTAGAACACTAAATACCATTATATTTTATCAGGCCTTGGACATGTCAAGTTTAAGGCCCATGATGCCCATCTAGTCTTTCTTCCTCTTCATGGTGCGAACAATTTCATGTCTATCAATCACATATTAGAGACATGCCTATTTGACACATAGATCGCTTGAAAAGTTAAAATTATTTTACCAAAGTTGTACCATTCTATTCACAAACTTTTTACATATAATCTTTTAATTAAAGTTGCAAAGAGATATTATTTTAAAATCGGAAAATGTAGAAAGATGATGATCCACCTTAGGAATAAGAAACAAAATGGCGTGGTTCATAAAATCAGAAAGCTCTAGTAGTGTTAAAAACATCTATTTAGAGGAAATGAAGATTCTCTTTGTAAAATTGTGAAAGGAAAAATAAAAAAACAGAAAGGTGTGGTTCATGAAATCAAAAAGCTCTGGTACTGTTTAAGGTGAAATTTATTATTTTAAAATCGAAAAATGTAGAAAGATGATGATCCACCTTAAGAATAAGAAACAAAATGGTGTGGTTCATAAAATCAGAAAGCTCTAGTAGTGTTAAAAACATCTATTTAGAGGAAATGAAGATTCTCTTTGTAAAACTGCGAAAGGAAAAATAAATAGACAGAAAGGTGTGGTTCATGAAATCAAAAAGCTCTGGTACTGTTCAAGGTAAAATTTTAAAAAATAAAATGGAGGTGCGGGGAATCGAACCCCGTGCCTCTCGCATGCGAAGCGAGCGCTCTACCATATGAGCTACACCCCCTCTATTGACCTTAATTGGCCACGTGGTCTTACAAATCTGCTGCTTCCCATAATTTTCCCCAGCCAATAGCCCCATTACTGTTTAGGGATCCGAAATGGGCTTTGTGGCCCAAAAACAACTTGGTGGCCGAAACAGTTGATGAATGACCGAAAAGAAACGAAAGACCACTGCCCTACGGAGATCAAAATATTGTCTACTGCAGCTACGGCAGAAAGAAAGGAGAGATTAGAGATTTTAGTAAAGGATGGATGGACAAGGAGGAGGAGGAGGAGAAGTGGTGAGGATATCTAAAGAAAAAACAACAATAATCAAATGATAAATCAGCTTCAAACAATCTCAAGAAAATTAACTGAATTAGGAAACGGATTCGGTAATTGGTTTTCCAAACAATCTATTCCTGTTCAAGCGACTGTTGTTACTACTGCCATTGGAATCCACGGAGCTGCTCTCGGTGGTACTGTCGGAGCCGTAGCTCTGGCTGCTGCCCATATCTTTCCAAAGCATTCACTATTCACTTGCCATTAAGGCTAAATTCGCTAGTCCTATGGCAGAAGCTCGTATGTTCGCTGCTGTGCTAGGCACCCATGCCTGCATACATTTTATCATGGGAAACAATAGAGGGAAAGACGATGTCCAGACTCGAATGGCAGCAGGTTTTGGTGCTGGAGTCATGTGTAGATTGGTTTCTCGGATGGGGATATCCTTGTGTCCTATCCAATGAAGCCGTAATGGGGGTTGTCGGTGCGCTTATTGGAGGTGTTATATTTCAGCTAGGTAGAAAAAAATCTCAGTTGCCAGTGGAGTATACCAGAACAAAATGCATGTTATCGAACCTTGGCCTTGAGAATTACGAGAAGAACTTTGAGAAAGGCTTGTTGACAGACATTACTATGCCTTTGCTTACAGGAACTATTCTTAAAGAAGTGGGAGTCCCTCCTGGACCAAGACTTCTAATACTTGACCACATTGAATATGATCCTGAACTGCAAAAGATGCGGCAAGGACGTGCAAGACGAAATTCATAGATGGTAAGCAATCAAGTTAACCAAGGATAGCCAACAATGTAATAAGGCCAGTGGCCTAAGTCTCATACTTGAGGTTAGAGGTTTGAATCCATTGCTAGTTGCTACAAAAAGTGCATGATGTTATTTACAAGTTGCTTTTGAGTCTTTTGTTGTTCTGGAATCTAGCTTAACATAATACAGCTTCCGTTTCAAGAAGAGTGATACTTTCAAAACTTTTTCATTTTTTGGTTTAAAATAGGCCAAGATGAAAAAGAAAAACTATCGCTTTTCCTGAAACAAAGGGACACTTGATGTTTAGTCAGTGAAACTGACGGTGAACAATGCAGTATTATCATTTATGCTATACTTGTCTCTGCTCTATGCTCTGTCTGCATATATTTTGTCTTTGCAAATTGATCGTTTCTGTTTCAACTTTCAAGTGTTCCATTTCATACTTGACATTGTCCCTACTAGGAGGCTGACTGTCATACCGTGTGGAACCGGGAGTAACTTGGTCCCAATGATGATACCTGTGAGTTGTCCAATTAAAGCCAAAAGATGCAATACAACCTCAAAAGGAAGAAAGTAAGATCGAGAACACCGACCAATAAAAACATGTCGGAACTGAATTTCATCTGTGATAGCGAAAACTGGGTGACAAAAAAATCATTACTTTTCATCATTGTATTACTTGAGTTCTTTTACAAGGGTATACATAAAAATAAATAAAATTAGCTCTATTTTCTGTTACAACCAGCAGTTACCTACCAGGTACGCAGTTGCAATCAAATTAATTATACAGCAGAAGCTCCTTAGGAGGTAACTAACACGCGGATAAATATAGGACTCTCACAGTCACAACCACAAAGATCCTGCACAGCTTCGACATAAACCGTCTACCAGCAAACTAGCATGAAATCAAAAAAAAAAAAAAAAAAAAAAAAAAAAAAAAAAAAAAAAAAAAAAAAAAAAAAAAAAAAAAAAAGAATAGAAGAAAAAAAGAGAGTGAAGACCGTCGTGGGATGACTCTGCTACATAAGAACTAAATTTATCTCACAAATTACACTGGATTATGTTCCCGATTTGGAGCCGTCCGCGAACCAGGATCAATCGACTGAGTCGAGAAAACCAGGGTTCTGTAAGGACCACCATTTTATCTACAATCTTCCATACAATCTTCCTAATCTCACCCTTGCGGAGTATAATACACATCAGCATATATCAAAGTTAAAATGGTTGGTCACCCCAAGGCATTCTGCAAGTTGAAGTATATTAGATTGCATGGCTTCAGAACTTGGAGAAACGTCATCCGGAAGCTTGGGTAGGCAATCGGGCAGATATTCTTCACCGTCTTCCCGAAGGCAAAATAGGTACAGGGAAGATCGACAGAATATAAACCTAAAGAGTAACATGAATTAGGTTATCTGAAACGGTTACGAAAATTCAGTCCATCAAAGTACATGATAATGACCATTTTCTATCCCTTCACTGACTAGAAAAAGGGTATTACCAAACTTCATTATAAGAACCTAACCAGATATGAAAAAGATAGCATATGTGCAATGTATAATGAATTGGGTTGGGCTCCTATCAGGACTGGATTTCTCTACCAATGTTAAAACAGAATTAATGATACTGAGTTGTGTATAGCATGCTAATTGACCACAATTTTGATATGCAAGATTCTAAAAAGGTGAAATTTTTTACCTAAGAATAAGCCTCCTCAGAAAGGGATCGGGTAACACTTGAGCCCAAACCAAATCCAGGCTATATGGCTTACAGAGCTTTATTTCCCACTTAGAGAATGCAGAGGATAGTATTTCATCAGCCTGGCTGTAGATCTCCTGCAATCACCAACACATGGCAGAACACATGAGTACACCAGATTAACAGGAGACAATAATGGGTAGCAACTTTTGAGAGTTCGTCAGTCTCTAACCTTATCAATGTCTGAACAAGAGAGGCCAACCAATTGGCAGAATGCTTGTAAAGGAGCTGTCAAGAATAATGTAAACTGACTCCCGTCTTTCGAAGGCTCACCAGCAGACGATGAACCCCAGAATGCTGGTTTTCGAGGAGAAAGAAGTAGTGCAGCTGTTTCTCCCCGTTCTGCCCCATGTAAAGCCTGGAAAATGATTACCACGATAAATGAAAAGGTCCGATCTATAAGGTTCGCCATTTACATATTTCTTAATTAATTCTACGTTTTCAGAATCCTTGAAAATCTTATCTTCGTGGAAAATCGATTAGGAATGTGCTCGAAATCTTAAGAAGTCATGATTGAAATCTTCGAAGTAACGACATTTTGCCTACTAAACTCATCTATCTCCCTCTTTTGTTTCCCAAGTTTTTCCCCAGTGGCTGGGACAGTAGTAGCCATGAGTTTCATATCAAGGTGCATTTCAAATTTTAATCTCGTGTTTACTCGTAACAACATGATAATACCAAGTGTTTCAAGAATCAAATCACTAATCCCTCTCAAGTAGCTCTATTAGATGAGATATTTTGCACGAAAAACATGATAACATCTTCAATAAGGCAATAGAAGATGAAGTATAAATGGATGCATAGAAAGGAAAACAAGTTTGATTTCGCAAAACTCAGAAAAACTCAGAAAACAAGCTTATAATATATCAACATATACAATCAGCCGAACTAGTCTAAAAAGTAATAAATAAGTTTTAACAAACCTGCCTTGAATGCATGGCTATTTTCACTATCCACTATTAAGAAAAGTGGCCGCCGAGTAAATGGAATTAAATCACCAGGGTAGAGGTTGTTTGAACCTGAAAATTAAAGTTCATCTTCATTAGAGGCGGTTAAAAGCGAGAACATGAGACATGTAGCTTCAATAATTAAATTTCATTCTGGAATTTCTATTCTTAGTGTGACCCAGACAAAAAATGTGAAAATCGGAATCCTCTAAAACCAAGCACTTCGTGTTCTGAAAAGAAATCATACACACAGTATAGGAATCATACCAGCACTTCCTTTAGGACCTAACCACAGGTAATCTTCACCGGAGTCATAGGAGTCTCCCTCATCACTTCCACGGAAGGACTGAGAGTCAACTTTGTTGTTTAGCGAGTTTCTTGAAGCTCCAACAGTCTGAATGTGAGAAGTAGTAGTTTTTCCAGATTTTCCTACAAGAAACTCATCCAAGTGAGTCAACAAAACTTGCTCGAATACTTTAAGAGCTTGTGAAATTGGATATCGAGAAAGAAAAACAAACCTGAGGCTGATATGTAAATCAGAAAAACACTATCTGGAGGTAACTCTTCGCAAATTGTCGCAATGACCTGCCAATAGAGCATCAAATCTTAGAATGAACTTCAATAAGAACTGAAATCTCGACAGAAATAAAATAGATGTTTGTTTTGTTTGCTATTTCCAAGTAAATTGATGAACCTAAAGAACTGTCACTAGGACAACACGATGATTACTTTCAACATTGAGATATGTACAGAAATGTGTTTCACAAGAAGAAAACGCTTTGGGTTTGTTCCGGATAAGTGAGTGGAGA